>NC_056525.1:175929866-175985690 GCF_019175285.1 Sceloporus undulatus
GTCATTCTGCATGCAGCCTACTTGGTGTCATTGGACTACATCTCCTAGCATTCAGAATGACTAGGCTGTCTAGGGCTAGTCATTCTGCATGCAGCCTACTTGGTGTCATTGGACTACATCTCCTAGCATTCAGAATGACTAGGCTGTCTAGGGCTAGTGGGAGTTATAATCCAATAACATCTGGAAGACCAATAATTCCTTTTCCTGGTGTTAAAAATGGCTGTTATTCAAGATTATTTGCCATTATCTGCACCATTAGAACTTACACTGTGGCAACCAGGAAATGAACCTGGGGTATATACCCAGTATTATTAGTATTAGTGTTAGTATTAGTGTCCCCATACTGGGACTCAAGACAACTTGCAAAAGTTAAAACAGATGCAGCTAAACAATGTTACATCATACAGAACTAAAAATATAAATAAAGTAGTAATTAAAGAAAGTTACAATAAAACCATTCAAAAAGAACAACCGATATAAACAATGTAGCACATAAAATTGCCAAAACAAAACAAAAGAAGAGCAAGAAGGATGCCAGTCTAATTCGTTGGGAAGGAAGTTCCGCTGACTGGGAGCAGCCCCTGAAAAACCCCTCTCCCATGTTCCTTCCAGATGTACCTCTGAGGCCTGTGGAATAGAGAAAAGGACCTCCAGAAAATCTCAAAGCATAGGCAGAGTCATAGGAGATTTTCACATGAACAAAAGTGATGAGAGCATATTGGGATGCCCCTGTCATTATTGTGAAATCGTGTGAAGATTATCAGATGCCGTCACGATAATTGCATCATTATCTTGTGAATAAAGAGGAATTCTAGCATCACTTTTTTATTCCCTGGAAAGTCCCATGAATAAAAAGCAATGGGAGAATTCCTCTTTATTCATGGGATAATGACGCGATTATCGTGATGTCACGTGACATTGTCTGATAATCTTTGTGTAATTGTGCTATGCTCCCGTCACTTTTGCCTGTGTGAAAAGTTCCATATAGAGAGATACAGTCCTTCAGATATCCAGTAATCTTTTTTGTTATGCTCAAGTGTTGTTGTTTGTTTAAATATGTAGTACTCTCCCTCCATACTATAAAAATCTCAGGATGACACAGAGGCAAATGAAAAATTTAGAACAGTTCAGAGTAATTTAATACTGTCTAAAACAGTTTAAATAATTTAAAACCATATACTTATTCAGACCTAAACCATAAATTCAAGCCCAGTTCTTTAGATGCTAAAATCCTTAAGGGATCCTTAGATCCAAAGATTTGCCAGTCATTTTTAAATGTACATCCCTCCCATGACAAATTGGGAGTATCTATATCATCCATCATCACCACAATCCATATTTTCTAATGCTTGCAAAAGACACCACACTTTTTTTTATGTGCAAATGCTGATCTCTGTTACTGTACACTGTACTTTTATTATTATTATTATTTTAAAAATTTCATAATATATTAAATTAGTGGTGTTTTAATAGGATAGCTTATTTAATTATGTGGGTTTTTTTAAAAAAAATCTTGTTTTTAGCTATATAATGTCACAGAGAATCACATGGCTGCCTCCTCCTCCTCCTTTTTACATAGAAAGGATTTTTTGTTAGAAAGCGTCCTTGTATGGCAAAATAATCAAGGATTTGCATCCTTAGTGCATGTGAGTGGGATGTCATGTATGTAATAACTTTTTATTAGAAGTTTTAGGAGAATTCTGTGTGCAAGAACAAGCAGATTGCAGAATTTCCACCTGTAATCTGAATCATTCAAACAGGTTTATTGATTGTAAGAACCAGATTTGGTTATGACACAAATGTTCAGGTAGTGCTAAAGCAAGGATGGGCAAAACGTGACCCTCCAGATCTTGCCGACCCACAACTCCCATATGCCCTAGACACCATAGCCAGGGATGAATAATGTGGGGACTTCCAATTCAGCAGCATTTGGAGGACCACACAATTGCCAGCCCTGTTGTAGAGGATTATGGAATTAGAGACGTAAAGTGTTCTATCCTGACCTTGCATTTTTGATGTTGTGTGCATTTCCAGAATCCAGCCTTGAGCAGATTTACATCTGTGTGGCTTTGCTGATGCAAATGTATTTCTTTGTGTATTGATGAGGAATCAGAGAGGAAAATATGTAAGCAAAGAGATATATAACTAAAGCTTGGCTTCCAGAGGCATGAAGCCACTAAATAGCCCTTGGCAATTTACACCAAAGGTAGGGATATTTATTTTGCTTTATTGGCCAGCATCCAACTAGAGTCATTGCAGGAGTTATGTCTAACTCTTGGGTTTCTGTTTATGTAGGAGTTGACAAATGTTTGTTTTGGTTTCAGTCCACAGACTTTGCACCCCTAGATTTCACTTTGAGGTTTCATGTTGAGTGAAAAATAAAGAGATCTGTCTGGTTTGGGGTTAAAACCTCAAGTAACCACAGTCTTCTCTCTAGAGTCTAAAGAGAAAGGAGAAGCTTCACTGGAAAGGGCTCGATCTGCTGAGCTTTGTGAACTTTTATGGGGAGCAATGGTTGAGTAGCAACACTTGGTGTGGTTTGTGACACTTGGCATAGTTGGAATTTATCTTTCTGAGAACATGTATCTCAAAGTTCACAGCCTCTCTCTCTCTCTCTCTCTCTCTCTCTCTCTATATATATATATATATATATATATATACTGTATATATATATATTCCCACACAGTTCCTGTAATTCCACTGAGAGAGTTATTTTTCTCACATACAGTCTGAACAATTGACCCATACCTGGATAATGCTGCTTGTATTCTTTTCTGCTGAACTCATTCCCACCCCATGTATTTTCTCCAGACTGTCTCTAGGTCTTGTGTGCTCGTTTGAAAACTTCTGAGCATCTGGAATATTTATAAGCATTCCATAACATCTCTCTGACAGGGCCAATGGCTAAGGACTACTGCCTTCATTTACCTCTTCCTCTTCCTTTTTTGGTTGCATTTCTCTGATTTGAGTGATGATTGTTTCACTGAAGATGTATTTGTTCTTCTTTTTAAATTATTAACACATAATAAACATAATAAATTTGTTTATTAACCCATAAGTTGGGGGAAGGGTCCAGAATTTCAGTGTTTTCAAATAGTATTTTATGCCCAGGATGGCTAATAATGTGTTCTGCTACTGCTGATTTTTCTGGCTGGCAGTCTGTAATGTCTCTCGTGTTGGACCTTGTCGGCAACTATCAGGTCAGAATGCACAGGGAAGCCATTGAAATCACAAACACCTAGACAACTTCAACAGTCCTGAAAAACACCAAATTCAAGACCCAGCATGTGCAAATCAAAACCACCCAGGGTCAAGGGTTTTCCCAGCAGACAATGATCATTAATTAAATAGAGGCCTTGCCATTCAACAACAGACCACAGATTAACCTATAAATCACTTCCTCTGAACCAAGGGTCACTCCCATGCCAGCATTCTCTGAAGATGCCAGGCACAGATGCTGCACATCAGGAATAAACTCTTCCAGAACACGGCCACATAGCCCAAACAACCAACAAAAAATATTAGATCTTGTGCAAGTCATACTCTCTCAGCCTTTGTGGAAGGCAGTGGCAACCCTCTAAATAAAAAAGTCCTAGGATACGATTACTGTAGGTTGGAGATGATGTAATGGCACAGAATGACAAATAATTTATAGATGTCATAATTTTGACTGCAGTCCCATGCACAGTCATCTGGAACTCAGTCGAGATTTACTGAGCAGAGATGCAAAATTTCCTTAATACAGTGGTACCCCGGGTTACGAAATTAATTCGTTCCGCGGTTAATTTCGTAACCCGAAATACCTTCGTAAGCCGAATTCCCATAGGCGCTAATGGAAAAAATAGCTCTCTGCTGCCCTCCGGTGGCGGAAAATAGCGCCGCGGTTTTTTCGTAACCCGAAGAAACCTTCGTAAGCCGAAGCAATAAATCCCTATGGGATTTTTTCGTATCCCGAAAAATTCGTAACCCGGCGCATTCGTATCCCGGGGTACCACTGTAATTTGCTTTTTAATGGGTTCATCAAGCACAATTTACTTGAAAAATTTGCTGATGAATGAAATTCAGTATAGTTTCTATGAAAGGTAGATACTTTTTAATGAAGTATCGTTTATTAACACTAATTTCGTAGAAGGAAAGGTGGTGGTATAGTGTAATACCTAACATGTGAACCACAGGTTTAAAAGTCAGCAGGCCAAGTCTTTTCTCAGCCATGATCTCTTGATTGGAAAGTGCACACCTCTGTTGATGCATTATTCAATATCCATGTATTTATCTATGTTTAAGTGTGTGAATTATACTAGCAAAAGGTAATGGTTTAAATCCAGTTGTTAGTCTCAGCTAGGAAAGATCACCGAATATGTGAAAACTTAGTAAGTCTACCATTACAGAAATTCCACTGGTTCAGTGGGTCTACTCTAGTTGCAACTTGCAAATAGTTTTTAACCAGTAGGTACCAGTTAGGTAGCACAGCATATTTTGGTGTACTAGTTTTCTTTTTGTTTTGACTCCATATGAAGTTCTTACCTTATGTGCAAAGTAGTTCTGTGTTTAGTTGATGCTGCACCTGGGAAGTGAGCCCTTGTCCCTCATAGAATTAGACCAATTAGCTTCCCTTTAAACTGGAGAACCTTTTAAAACAAGCATTTGTTACATTGGGTGCTTCCAACAGCCCCTTTTTGACTGCTTTTATCTGAACAATTTTCTGTTTTTCTCCTTTTTTTCATCCCAAATGATACACATGTGTCCATGACTTCTGCAGCAATTTGTATTGGAGTGCTGCCATGAATAAAATCCATTGTTTGCATCAGGATGCTGCAGGAAGCAACCCTAGAAATTGCTCTATCATTTTAACACAACTTCCAGATATGTTACAAGGGAAAATAGGTGGTGGCATTGCAGATTTGGTCTCATGGGTTTGGAAACAATAGGAGTGGAAGATGCAGTGCCACCTCTTCTGTCACTTTGCACATATATGATGCAAAATAAGCCTTAGGGGTGCAAAACAAGCCTTAGAATGGTTACCTGATTGTCTGACAACAGAGTTGATGCCAGCAGGCTTGGGGTTTTTGTTGTTATTGTTTACTACCTAATTACTTAATTGGTACCGAGAACTCTTGTAAGCAAAGTGACACACAGAGAGGGGGAGGTTAAACTGTTAAAATCCTGAGATGAAACCATAGGGAAAGGTTTCAAGATTTTAGCTGGTAAATTAAGGAACATACAGTGTTAATGCAGGGGAAAGAGTCCCATGCTACTATGTCTTGCAGGAACATAACTGGTAAGAGAGATTTTCTTCTCATTTTATGTTGAAAATTCACAGATCTCTCTCTCTTTCTTCTTGTTTTCTAATCCCTCTCTCTCACACACACACGCGTGCAGACACACACAGAGTCAGATAATATCAGTGCTGTTTATGATCACATGTAAGGGAAAGCTACTTTGTGCGTGGTAAAACAGAAGGCTCTTGCCCTGATTATTTGTGTAGTGTGCACTATCTCAGGTAAACCCAGTTCTGGGAGAAATGATGAATGCACCTTCAGTTTCATGATTGCAACAGGACAAGTCATACCTAGATAATGAATCCAGCAGACGATGGCAACATGGGAAAAGAACAGCCTAGGCGAACGTCTTATTTGTCAGAAATAAATTATTCAGAATGCAGTTTCAGACAGAGATTGCAGGGAGCGATAATGGCATTGGGGATTCCCCACCCCCACCGCCTGCTCAGTCTACAGTGACATAGAGCATGCTTTTCAGGAATTCACTTAAGTGGAATCAGCTTTGAATAATGTGGCCAAGAAGTAATATTGCTGCCATCCAGCTAGTGTCTGTGGAACAGCATCCTCGGTATCTCTCCATGTTAGCAGTAGCATACACGCGCATAGGCACAGATATGACATTGTGTGCAGAAGCGAACGTACATATAATGCTCTTTTTAAAATGAGTCTCTCCGTAGCTTTCAGAGAAGGGCATTTGTTGATTCAAGATTATTATTTGTGGGTGATGTTGTGCTTTCTGTGAAATAGTTGACCGCGTCTTCATCTGGCTGCCAATGCATCATGTGGTTTCTCATGCAATGCTCAGTTTGTTGCGATTCGGGGAAGAGAGCTTTCGTGATTCTGCACTCCTGGACACTAACCCTCAGCAGCACAACAATCCAAATCCAAAATGACAGAAATAAAGTTGCGTTACTAATGGCTTACTGTATGATGATTTCATTTTTAACTCTCCATTTTTGGGTGGGGTGGCACGAGGGGCACTCCTGCTCACTACTTCCTGCAGGATTTCAGCCATGCTGTTTGGAAGGAGCGATTTCGTCTTCCCTCAGAGCGATGACGCTGCACCACTTTTGGCATATCCTGCTTCCCCCATTTACCTAGGTGGCTGCTGCTGTTGCTGCTGTTGGGGTTGCTCCTGCCTGTCTGGATTTCAACCTGGTTCGGACTATGGGAGAATCACTTGTCAGCATGCGAATTAAAAGGCACGATGAAATCTGGGCAGTGCAGTGCTGCTGGAAAAGAAGACATGTGTGATGCAAGGTTTATTTTCTCTCCCTCCCAAAGGGTGACAAAATGCAAGTTAAAGGTTTGAGGAAGCAAAGGCTTAAAGAAGTATGATTTCAGGTAATCCTTTTGTATATAGCAAGGACACCGACAGCACTTATGCATGGAGAGGGCATCAACAGGAAGAATCCAACCACTGCTGCTCGAAGGGATTATTATGGGAAAGCCATGGTCTTGCAGAATTTCACCTCAGAGAAAGCTGTGCTGGAGACGGATAAAGAAAGCGTTTGATATGTGTGCCTGTCAGAACATAGCCATGGGAGGAAAAGAGTGGAAAGGACAAGGAAGAAGAAAGGCTGCATGCCGTTTAATTGTCCGATTCTGTGTCTGTTCATGCCAGCAATGATGATGGCATAATTTATGAAACTGTGCTTGAATGGAGGGACTCTGAATTGTAATCTGAACACCCCCTGATGGGGCTGCAGGGGAAACAAAAGGTGCATGTGGCTAAAAAGACACAAACACCTTGTGGGAGAAAAAAGAAGTGTACTGTATATATGTATGTCTGTGTTTGTACATGTGTGCACTGAGATAGAATGTGCAGGGAATCTTTCACTCTGTTGCATTAGGCTTGCTTATGGTGTATATTTTCAGCTACCTCTATATTCATTCTCCCAGAAGGGGCAGTTACCTTGTTTGAAACTGACATTTCAAACATTTTCAGGAAAGATCCTAGGAAGCCTCTCTCTCTCTCTCTCTCTCTGTTAATGCTTCACAGCATTGGATCTTTTGTATGATCCAGGGAGGAACTTCTCCTGCCCTTCATCTTTAAAATCTTTATAAACACAGCTGTACTTAGTCTAGCAAGGAGAAAAAATATTCTATATTGTAAATAAAAGTGTGGTCAGTCTAATCAAAATAAATTATCCCAGATGACTTTTGTAGCCCAGCTGGCAACTCTGCATTTTCAGATGGCTGAGTGTTCAACTAAGATGAAATCAGTAATGTATTTATGTTTTTAATCTATTTCAAAGTCAGCCTTTTAAATTTTAAAAAGGGGAGATCAGAGCTCGAGTGAAAAATATAAAGTGTTTAATTTTGGTAAGGGATTGCTCTTAAATCCTCAGTAGTGTCTGTCTTTTCCTTGTGCTGTATGAGCGGCAGTGGAGGCAGTTCTCTCATTTTCTTTCATCTCTTTCTCTCTCTCTTTCTCTTTAAAGAACAGCTGAACATTTTAAAATACAGAAGACATACTTAAAATGGTCACCCAGGGTGGTCATATCTGTGTAATGGGCCAAATCAAGTGAAAAGAAACACATGCTGCAGACAAACAGGGAAACCTGGCAGCATTTTCAGCAGCTGTTTGTCTGGAGTGTGTGTGTGTGCACACGTGTGTTTTAAAATATAGAGAGCATAGATTCTTCTTAATGTGTATCCAAGGGGAAATTCTCAATAGTCACAGTGAGTTCTCTTGAAACAATACAATACCAAAGAGACTGTTGTTTGTTAGATTATATTTTATCCAGCTGTTGGAGAAATGGTGTTTTCTCTTTGCCTTAGGAAGTGAGGGTGGGGGGAGAATGGAATTAGAAAAAGCCATTTTGTTCTGCAAGGGAATTAAACCTCTTCCTCAGATATAGTGGTTCCAGCTCATCCTCATCATCCTCAGACATTTTAAAACAAGAGCAGTGGGAGTGGGAAAGGGGAAAAAGAGAGCGCCTTGTAACTCATACAAAGCTGCACAGACCAGCAAAATGTCAGCAGCTTGTAATTAGCAGTCCATGGTTACGTCAGTGACCATATCTCTCCAAGAATAACTGTGATGCGTGCCACAAAGTGAGGAAGATAGTCATAACCTAGTTATCAAGCCTGGTTCAAACAAGGGCAAATGGATTAATGAATGTGCTGCGTTCATAAATCAAAGAGGGGCAGATGATATGTTATGGGGTTTGTTGAGTTCTGCATAGTTGAGGGCTGAATTAACAAGTTGGAAGGTGTGGGGAGGTGACATTGGAGGTAGGAGAGATCTGCAAAGTAAAAAAAAAAAGAGAAAAAAAAAGAGGATCAGTTTCTGCTAGCAAATACCTATCACTGTTAAAAACTTCTAACTACAGGCTTCATGTCTAGGTGGCTGACATTTGTTGTTGTTAACTGCCCTGAAGGCAACCTCAACTGATGGTGGCCCTGTTGATGGGACATCTCCAAGCCCCCCTGTCCTCCACTGTTCTGCTCGAGTCCTGTAAATTCATATTTGTAACCTCCCTAATTGAGTCTATCCATCTAGCATGTGGTCTTCCTCTCTTTCTACTTCCCTCCACTTTTCCCAGCATTATTGTTTTTTCTAATGACTTGTGCTGTCCCACGATGTGGCCAAAGTATGACAGCCTCAGTTTGGTCATCTTGGCCTCCATGGAGAGATCAGGCCTAAGGAACCATTTGTTTGTCTTTTTGGCTGTCCATGGTATCCTCAGCACTCTTTTCCAACACCACATCTCAAATGAGTTGATTCTGTTCAAATCTGCTTTCTTCACTCTCGCATCAGTACATGGTGATGGGAATGCAATTGCTTGGATAATTCTAACTTTATAATTCATTTGTATATCTTTATTCTTACAATCTTATCTAGTTCTTTCTTAGCTGCCCTTCCCATTCCTAGTCTTCTTCTAGTTTCTTGACTGCAGTCTCTTTTCTGATCAATGTTTGATCCAAGGTATGGAAAATCTTTAACTATTTTGATTCTCATTGTCTAGGCTGAATTTATATAGTTCCTCCATGGTCATTATATTTGTTTTCTTTATGTTCAGCATTAAGCCTACCTTTGCACGTTTTTCTTTGACCTTCCTTAGTAATTGTTCCTAGCCTGTGATGCTTTCTGTTAGTAGTTTGGTGTCATCTGCATATTTTAGATTGTTAATGTTCTGGACACATCACAAATGCAAAAAAGGGGAGCACAGCAAGTGTGACTAGGTTTCCATAGCGAGGGAAATGCAAAGACATTCCTTTCTTACTCCTTTCTTACTGCTTTATAGATATGAATTGTTTTGTTTTACAGTGTATCAGTAATGTGACTAGAGCTCATAAATGGCTCTTTTGAGTGCCCTGTGGAGATGGGGTAGGTGTGTCAGAGTGGTAGAATTTTGTATGGTATTTCTAAATCCAAAGCAAATCCGGCAAAGCTTTTCTGAGAGGGTATGAGCTCTGCCTTAAAGGGATATGCTCTGTTTTAGATCTCCATTAGTAGTCTTGCTGCATGCAAGCCATGAGGAGGACGTGGGAGGCACCTAATCTGCGATTGGCCTTTTCCAGACGTTTTTGATGCAGTGCTTTCCTGGCTTTTATCTGCAAGGCTTTGCAACGTGCGGTTTGTGTTTCTCCCCTTGTGTTCTGTGCTGCCCAAATTGCTGAGAGCCTCGTCTGTTTTCCCAGATTCTCCACAGAAGTCAGCCTCAGTTCAGCTCTTGTTTATTTAGCTCTCCTTAATAATATGCCTAAAATAGACTGCATTGTGCAAACGGGTATATTTTGGTCTGGGAAAATACGTGCTGGTTTGGGAGGGGGAGGGCTGTGCGCGACATGAAACCAGCCGTTCCTTTGTGTTGCATGCCCTGCCATTTTTAAACATCCTTTAATTACTCAAAGGTCACAAAAGCTGGCATCCCCCCACCCTCACCCCCTACATTTGGGGACTTGGGCAATGTGCGTAATATGCTTGGATGATGTTGTTCTGGGCGTCCGTCAGGAGGGAAGGATTTCATTTGGTTTGTGGGTGTAACTTCCAACAGCTGGTCATTAATGCAGGGCCCGTCTCCAGAGCGAAACCTTAGCGGCCGCCAAGGGCTGCCTGATGAATGCTGCCCCTGGAAGAGTCCTCCGCCCAGCAGCCATGCTTGCAGCAGAATAATGCAGCCTGATTTGATGGTGCTCTAACAGGGCAGTATGTCATTGTGTCGCCAAGCAATTGAGGTTATTATGGGGCCGGGCTGACAGACGGGACAGTGGGGTTACTAGACCGTGGCATTTTTAGAAATACAGGCCTGACCTACTTAGAGTGAGTCTTGCTGGCTGACTGGCAGCTGCATGGTGCATGGAGCCTCCTGATAGGCTGCTGCTGTTGCTAGGGGGAATTAGCATGAATTTTTCCACATGCGGTCGCTCTGATTGAATGATAAAAGCTGACTGGAATTAAAGAGATTCGGTTCAGCATTATGTAGATTTATCGCCTTTATTTTTCTTGCTGCAAACACACGAAGAAGGGGGAAAAAGAGCAAGAGCAAAAGACCCCTTCTTCTTTGACCTATTTCTTTTTCTATCCAGAGGGAAGGCAGATCTTGGACTGTTTTGGTTCATCAGATGACGTTACGGAAAGAATATCACAGAATGTTTTGTGCAAGGCAGCAGCTTTCTTCTGTTTTGAGAAGGGCATTTCCCCCTCATCTCGCTTGCTTTAAAAGGAAGCAAACAACCCTCTCCCTCTCTCTGTATCTACACAGCTACTAGGGGTATGTTTTTAAAAGACAGACAGAAATGGATGGGATGTTGAGGTTTGAACAAAGCTATGCCTGCCAACTTCTATTACACAATACAAATCGGGAGGGGGTTTGGTGTTGCTTGCTTCATTCGAACAAGGTGTAAAGATACATAGGTGGATTGCTGTGATATAGATGTGAGATGGTAGGGGGAACTGCTTACTGCAAACATATTGGTATCAAAGATATTGCCTCTGCAGCTTCTAAACAAAGATTTTCCATGCTCCTGGGTTTAAAGAAATATATAAATGCTAACTAAAAGGAGGAAACATGTGCACTTCTGTGGGTATATCTCTGTGTGTCTCCCTCTCCGCCTCCCCTGGATGCTGATTTTTTAATGATAATCCTAAATTCTCTGCAAGGGTAAACAAAATACCACTCTGTCAAGACAGTTTGGATGTAATCACAAATCTTACCTTTGTTAGTGGTCACTGCTCCTTAAGGAAGGATATGTTAAACTCATATTTCTCCATTGCTTTTAACTGGAGGATGCAATTCTTTATCATTTTCATGATAACAGCAATAAGATCACTTAGAAAGGAATGGAAATTCTGTAAGCAGAAAGAACAGCCACATGGAAAAACATGTCAAAAGCCAAACTTTTTAATTTGCCAAATGTGTGATTTGATGTAATGTAATGAAAGTTTATATGGATGTGATTCGCCCTTCTCTACATGTGGCACATGAGGAATTTTGAAAACTGTTGTCATCTTTGACTGCTTTACTCCTTATCTCATTTACCAATTTCATGCCATTATTCTTCATGCCTCATATCATTAGCAATAATAAATGTTTAACATATTCCATCATCATATACAGATTAGTTATTAATAGGAAAAATGAAAAATTAATCTTACACAGATATATGTGGAAAGAGTTTACTATTGGATTGAGTACTTGTACATTTTACAAATTTGGCTCTAGATCCCAATACTGGGATTACATGGCAGATTATGTAGTATATGGAAACCAACAAACTTTTATTGAAACCAACAAACAGGAAACTATTGTAATTTGAAATTGTTCAGTGGTTGTTTAATTGCTGTTGCAGTATTCTCCAGGACCTTCCTTCCCTCACTTCCCAATGTGTCCAGTTTACAGAAGGCAAGGAAAGGGAGCCATAGAAAAGTGTCTGGGGATTACCATGAGAGTGTTGTGGCACTGATATTGCTGGATGAGACACATGTGATGAATTGGGGGCTATGGGGCCTGTATTTTTCTCTGAGCAACATCATTAATGTGCCATTTTTATGCCAAGATGGCTCCAACATGCATTTCTAATCAATGGCACTATCTAAATAAACAACAACAATACACACACATTATCCATACTAATTCACTATGCCCTCCTCCTGGGTTGGAAGATACAAGAAATTATCTGATTGAATAATCTGCTATAAAGATATGGCTATCCATATACCAGACTCTCATAGGTTATAATTTATTATATTTCTAGATAGAGTTTTGGCCATAAGGCCTTCAAGACAGCATTCAGAACAAATATTAAAACAAATTAACCACAAGAAAAGCTAAATAAATGCCTTGTTCCCACTTACCTCTTGATTCGCTTCCTGTACCAATTCCTGAAACTGGTTCAGCAAACAGCGTGGTTCCCACTATGTTTGTACCGGTTTCAAGAATGGGTGCAGGAAGTGACAGCTGCGGCTTCCCCACCGTGTCTCCCTCCATCCTTCCTGGCCATACCGGGAGCGGAGGAGAGGCTGGGAGGACTCAGGCACTCCAGGGCAGAAGACAAGAGGCAGACCAGGAGGACAGAACATGGAGGTATGGTTGGGAAAGCTGCTGCCAGTGGGAATCAAGGCAGATTTGAATCTATTTTGGTTCCACTTGGTTCCCACTTGGGCTGAATCGATTTCTAGTGGCCCTTCTTATACACAGATTTTTTTATACATGGGGGATCTTGGAACCAAACCCCAGAATATAACAAGAGTCCACTGTATTTCCAAATAAATAGATTCAGTCCAAAAAACACCCCATTTTACCAGCATCTTTTTGATGTGGGATAAATGGGTAAAAATGGGTAAAAACCATGCCCCCCCCTTTCCAAATCGCTTCAGGGATTCGAATTAAATGGGAACCATTGTGGTTTAACCTGGATCTCCAAATACCCAAAGTATTTAACAAACCTCAGAAGAACAAAGCTGGCTGTCAACATTTAAAAACCGACAAATGCTTAGCAAAACAGAAATATCTTTGTTGCCTGTCACAAGCAAAACAATGATAGGGATATTCTGAATTCCTAGGAAGGGAATTCCATAGAAAAGACTCTGCACCCACATTCCCACCAACCCAAACTAACAGGACTTTCAAGGAAGACTGCAAAGTGGGCAAGATCATACAGGCAGAGATGGTCTTTCAAACATGCTGGCCACACGCTATTTATAACTGGAGCAGCCAGTGTGGCATAATGGCTTGAGTCATTTCAGACATATGGCAACCCTAGGGCAAACCTACAATTCTGGAGACCAAGGTTCGATTCCCAGCTTGGCCATGAAACTCAGTGGGTGATCATGGGCAAGTCACATTCTCTCAGCCTCAGGGGAAGGCAATGGCAAACCTCTTTTGAACAAATCTTGCCAAGAAAACCCCATTGTAGGTTTACCCTAGGGTTGCCATATGTCTGAAATGACTTGAAGGCACAAAACACAGACACACATAAAAATCAGTCCCATGACTTAGTCCCAGAAACATATTGTAATGGACATAGGACCAGTGAAATATTTCTGTAAAGCGCTCGCGGGCAAGATATATGGCTGCAGCATTTTGAACCAGCCAGGATTTCTGAAGGCACATGGCAATAGTCCCATATAAGGAAGGCTATTCATGCCACTACCCTTTATAACTTTGTAGCTGTAGTGTGTGATAATGAGAAAGTTAACAGAGAAAGCTACACTTATTTAATCAGGTAAGACATTAAAAAGGAAGTACAGGCCAGATGTCCCCACTGCCACCCAACAGAAACAAAACAAAAAAAACCAAATCACTAGTCACTCTGACCTTTGGGGGTAAACATTTCTTCCTGACCCCATGGAAGGTGAGGAGTCACAACATGTGAGCACAGCTTTGTTTGCTCTAATTGCTCAGTTGAGATCTTTTAGACATTCCGTGTCCAGCTTTCCCCTAGTCATATTTGCAGACTATGAATAAGCTGCAGCAAATCGTAATGAAATTTGCCTAAGGTCAGTGGGCAGGATGATGTGGTAGACATGGCAGGGTTGTGGTAGACTGACACAAGACTCTGTACTGCTTGAGGCTTTTATCCAGATAATGTTTGTGAGGCAGCCAGAGTGATTCCACCTCTCTCAGCCCTTTTATTGAGAATTTGGTAGCTAGCCTTCCTGGAACACTCGTGTTGACTTGTGGGAGAAACATGATGCAAGTGGCCAGTGATTCATCCCCTAGGCTTAAGTGTACTGAATGGATTTGGAGGGTGTGGAAGCAGTATAGGAGCAACTGTGGAGCTGTTTAAGGGGCCAGGGAGGTTTGTGAGACAGGGAAGTAGCAGTCAGTTCCTGTTTCTAGGGCAAAAAGGTATGCTGTCCTTAATGGCCTTTTAATGTCCCTGGGGTAGCTAATCATGAAACAAACGTCAGGAACTGAAGTCTAGAAAGCCACAATAAAACTTCTGTTGTACTCCAGAGTATGTAATAATAGCAGCCAATAAACTTAGTTATGCCATAGTGTTGGTGCCATAACTTACTTGTAGTGCTGCAAATCACATCAGATAGCAAAAGGAGAGGAAGAATGATGAATACTAAGGGATTTCTTTTTGCCTCCCATATTTTTAAGCAAAAGAACATACACTTTTTATGGATTTTATTTGGCCCTTGCTGATTCAGCTATAACGTATAGCTCTTGCACATTTTTACAATGGATACAATGAGAACTGGATGCATGTGGGATTTTCTTCATCTCCTCCACTCTAGTTGAATAATAAGGGTGAATTTATGGGTGAGCTTGAACTCTACATTGGAATTGTGATGCTTATTCTGTAGCCTGTGAAGTAGATTTAAATGTTCGTAATACTAATCATGCAGCAGTTTCATGAGGGGAGGAAACCTCTGTTCCCTTATTGGAAACACATATGCTGAAGCAAAGTGTAAACTGAAAAACCAAACCCTTTCAACACTCAGTGTACATAATTTGTTTTTTAAAAATATCAAGGAACAGTCAAGTAAAATGTTGCTGTAGCTTTTTTAAAAAAAATGATAAATGCTGTCCAGCTCCCCTTCTCACTCCCTATTTGCACCATGATTTGTCTTTTTCATTCAAACCAATAAATATAGGGTATTTTATAGGGGCTTTTCTTGAAGAAATACCAGGTGTTGTTTTCTTAAATGCATCAGATTTTCAAGGATCTTAAACGGAAACCAAAACAAGGAGTATATGTTAAGACAATCGTTGTTGTTAACCTCTAACCATTAGCTGACAAAAGGAAGTACTTTTTCAACAGTGTATAATTAAACTATGGATAAAGCATCCACAGAATGGAGTTGTGGCCATCTATTTCATAGCTTTGAGAGGGGATTAGAGCAGTCTAACTCTGTTTCTACTAGTCATAGTATATCTCTGAATCTCTGTGTTTGAGGAACATAAATGGAGTGATGATGTTGTATTTACATCTGCACTCTCCACAGGCATCAGATTGGACATTGTGGTATTAAGTTACTGGATTAGATAGACCACTGCTCTGATCCTCATAGCTTTTTTTGTTTCTATGATACAAGGTATCACAGAGTGGTGGTTCCCTATTACATCTAACTAGAGATCCACAAGACCAGAAAATAAGCACTTTTTAGAAACAGATGAATATGTTGTTCAAGTCTAGATATCAGCAGGCTAAGGATTTCACATCATTGTTTGACATGTACATACAATTTCCTGAAGCAAATATATGTGATATTTGATTACTGACTGTAAATATCTGTATGTATTTGAATAATATGCAGTTCACCATGTTCTAGAAAAGCCAGACTATAGTATAAACTTAGGAAAACAAAGATGTTCTGCAGGTGCTGTGTATGGAATTCATGTGTACTGAAATGCAGGGTATTTTTGTGGACCCGGTGATGGCTGTGAATACTGCCGGTGTGGGAAAACAAAATAGTAAACATTTGATAGGAGTAGCTAGCAGACTAAGCAGCAGCTGTCATCTGTACAGAGGGAATTTCAACTGTAAACTAAAGGGCCTTTGCATACTTGCATAGTGGTTAAGACACCTAGATACACTTAGTTAAATTGTTTGACAGTAATGTACTGTGTTTATGTGTGGTTTCATTTTTTGTTAGCACAAACAAAAGACTCAAACGGATAAAGATACATTCATTTTAAATGTCCAGGAGATGTGAGGAATAAGAGCTGGAAATTAATAATAATGTTTCCTGCACTCCCAAGACACAATGCTTACTTATGCTATAAGAATCCAGTGTGTATTAAAGAAGGAAGTGCTAGGAAGGATGAAACATGGGTATATATATGCTCATGTTTTGGTAGCTACACATTTTTGTGAGACCAAGTTGGGAAACATATGGGAAATGAATGGCAACAAAATAAACAGAATTGTGAAGGTCTAGATTGACCTTCTCCAGTCTCTTGATCTCTTGCGAATTTACAACCCCAATAATTTCTATTCAGGTGGGATGGTGACAGTTGTAATCCAACATAATGGAAGAGTGGTGTAGGTACGTTTACTGATACATCTTTAATTGCAGGATGAGAAATGTCCTTTCAGAGCTACTGAGCAGCAAAGAAGGGTTTGTTAAAGAGCAGTTATATCTTTAAGGAAAGCCAGTAATGCAGAAGCAGGAAAAGGCCTGCTGGGAATCAAAGGGTACATACAGCGAGAGTTCTGGATGACAAAAGGTAAGATTTAAATCAGTCACCTACATTTTTCTGCTAAAGCACATAAATGAGTGACAAAGGGCCATTAATATTAAAGGTCACCTAGATGGAGTGGTGTTTTAGAAAAGGTGATAGTAGCAATGATGATAAAATAAAAAATAATTGAATTATAGTAAAGCTTCTGCATTCTAGGGCCTCACATAAAAGGAATTCCATTCAAGGGGGTTTCCCATTTAGACATTTGTCTGTGCAAATGTACAGATAAAATGCTTTTATGTATAAGTGAGCTGAGACTCAGCTTGGATCAAGAACAAACTGAACTGAAAAAGTTGTCATTTTAAAAAAGAAGAAAACTTTCACTCAGATCTATACTATGCTTATTTTGCTACAGCTTTCATAACTATGTGCTACCACAGAGACTGCCAGCTATCTCCCTCAGCTGGACAAGCATACTGGCAATAGTTTTCAATTCCTCGAATACTGGCTTTGTTTCTTTTAGAGTAGCATACTCTAAAGGAAACAGACTGTGTGTTTAGGCACGCAAAGCCATCTCTAATGTTCTTGTGCCCAAGGAAATAAGTGGCAGCAGTATTTCATTACTTTCTTAGCCACCTTTCAGGAATAAGGCTCTCCTAAGGTAGTTTACATTATGTACTGTACAAGTATGCATCAACTGCAAAAACATAAAAGTGTAAATTAATTTTAAAACAGCTTTAATATAAACTAGTAGTTAATAACAGCATATATAAAATGAACCTTTAACTGGAAGAAAATCAAACAAATTCACTTTTAAAAGTTTCCTAGAAACAGCAGCAAACAGAGTCAGGAGTATATATTTTGGGAGGGAGTTCCACAGAGCAGGAGGCACCACTGAGAAGGCTACCACTATATCTGGTATATGCCAGCCTTACAGATCTTAAGTCTTACGGTGGTTTCCAACATTATCCATGACCCACAACCATAAGAAATGTTTGATTAATGTTCACACCCCCTGTTGTTGTGTGTCTTCAAGTCATTTCAGACTTATGGCAATGCTACCATGGGTTTTTCTTGGCAAGTTTCTTTAGAGGGGCCTTGCCATTGCCATCCTCTGAAGCTGAGAGAATGTGACTTGCCCACGGTCACCCAGTAGGTTTTATGGCTTAAGTGGGAAGTAAACCCTGGTCTCCACAATCATAGTCCAACACTCAAACCACTACACCACACCATTTCTCAAATGTTATGTCACTGTTGAAGATGAAGAAGTCTAATTTCTAATTTTTTAACCACATATAATACTGCTGGTGAACAAATGTAACTTTAAAAATAAATAAATTTTTAACTCAGAGTATGAAATGCAAATCTAAATTGAGCAAGTAGATCCTAATTTATTCAGAAAAAATTGAGTGTGGACTCATGAGTTGTCATGCAAGGACACAAGCCACTCTTTGTCCCACCCCCTGAAATTCCATTTTGCACCCCAAAGGGGTCTGGGCACTTCAGGTTAGGAAACCCTGTCTTAACTGCACGACAGCAAGTAGGTTGTGATAAACGTCACAGTGGCACGAGGGCACTGGTAGTTCTCCATATAAGCAATTCGAGGCTTTAGAAGTTAAAAGTGGCACTTTGATTAGTAGGCTTATGGATTATAGCCTGGCTGCCAGGAGGGGAGGAGATGTGAAAATAAAACAGAGTAGGAGGGGAATGGAGAGAAAAGACATGGAATGAAAAAGGAATTGGACAGAGATAGTGCTTGGATGTACCCCTCACATCCTACCAAAACCCATCTCAGCACTGAAATTTTGTGGACCTTTTTGCTGACCTTTTGTTCACCCTAAGTCCTCACTCAGTTTCAATAAAGAAATGGATGGGGAGCCTGGATGACAGGTGCTCTTTAACTCATCTGTTCTGCTATTATTTGTACTGTATATTCTTCTAACGTTTTCTTTTCTTCCTGTTAAGAACTGTAGGCTGTTCAAAAACAAGTCTAGATATGACGTTCTCCAGCAGGAACAGGGAAAACAGAGACCCACTTTTTACTTGGCACAATTCCAGTGGGAGAAAGCCCATTCTGTGTTTAAATGTTTCCAGTTTTAATGTTTAGAAAGTTGTGCTTATATTCATCGCATTAGGACCATCAAAGCAGTCTCTCTCTTTCTCTCTCTTTCTCTCCCCTCCCTCTGCTCTCTCTAAAGTATTGAACAATGAAGGATGTGTTGAGGCAAAACTGTTTTGAATTAAGCTGAATGTCAGTCTTTAAAAGTTTCCAAGGCTAATTCAAAGGACTGTCCTGGAGCCTGAAATATCGGAATCCCTTACTTGAATAAATTATTCTCTACTACACAGCAGAGTTTCAGCTTGTTCAAAGATAACATAAGTTCAACTATTTGGGTAGGATTAGACTGTAACAGATCAACATATCTGCTTTAATGGACAAGGGAGAATTATTCTGCCTTTTGATTCTCCAATCTGGAATAATGGAGATGGTTATAAGGAATGCTATAATGTTTTGCTGAAGTGTTCAGAGTTCTTAAACCTGGATGAATTGTGATCAGTATTGTGTAGTCGAAGGCTTTCACGGCCAGTATCCATGGGTTTTGGGGGTTTTTTTGGGCTATGTGGCCATGTCAGAGATGCCAGCCACAGATGCTGGCAAAACGTCAGAAAGAAAACTTTCTAGAACATGGCCACATAGTCCAAAAAACCCACAAAAATGTGATCAGTATCTTTAAAATGAATGACTTCAAGTCTAATTAAAATATATCCAAGTTGTGTGTATTCATAAGTGTTTCCCCTTCCACTACCTTATAGTGCTCCTTGTAAGACCTTCCTTTTCTGTGGTACTGAAAACCAAAACTGTGATGGAGAAGAGGTGCAGCTTGGGTTAAGGGCAGCCATAAGACTGGAAACCTTACTTTTTCTGAAAGGGCAGGTCTACACTGTCCAGAATACTCCAGGTTGCTCCTGGAGTATTGTGGCCCCAAAGTTTCCCTGAATTCCTTTCACCCTGCATTGCCTGGACACTCTGGAGCAATTCTAGGTGACTGTCTCAATGTCTGTCCCATTGTGCTGCCTTCCCCTGATGCTGTGAGTTGCTCCCTCTGAGGCTGAAATGAGGTGCCAAGCCTCGATCACAGTGGCACAGTGGGATGCTACAGTATGTAAACAGCTGCCCAGCATTGCTTGGATGAGCTCTGTATTTTCTGCGAGCAAAAGGTGAATTTTTTAAAGGATGTGAAGACATCCTACAGTCGAATAAGGCCTTTGGCCCTCCATCAACACGAGAGCAAGGGTAGACCAATGCAAATAGCTCATGTAAACAGACTCATAGTCTGCTGTCCCTTTTCTTTGTGCCAGATCAAGCTACAGAGCAGTCCATCTGCCCATATATCTATTTTTGTTCATTTCTTATTAAAGTTAAAATTTCACAAAGAACAAATGAGTTGAACGCTTGCAACATTCTGAAAAATAGTTGATCCAATTATATATATATATATATATATATATATCTACATATTATATCAAAATATTTCTGGACTTGGAGAAGCAGACTTCTTAAAGACCCCTGCTTATTTATGACACTGAACTGTAGTTGTTGTTGTTGTTGTTGTTGTGTACCTTCAAATCATTTCCAAGTTATGGTGACCCTGGAGTGAACCTATTATGGACGTTTTCTTGGCAAGATTTGTTTAGAGGAGATTTGCCTTTGCTCATCACTGAGGCTGAGAGAATGTCTGACTTGCCCATGGTTACCCAATGGGTTTCCATGGTTGAGAGGGGATTTGAACCCTGGTTTCAGAGTTGTGTCCAAACCACTGAACTAATTTACTACACTGAATATGTTTATTTTTTAATTTTCCCACTTTGAGTAAAAAATCATTTCCCATAACTTTTTAATGTACTTGTTTTGTGAACTGTTGGTTCAAAAGTATGCCAATCTTTATGCTAAAGATTAAAAAGGGATTATGTATGAGTGATGGAATCCTCATGAGACGTTCAGTAAATTTATGTGCACACACAGCACATTTAAATGTTCAGGGTCAGCTCTCTTGTTCAAGACAAATACCTGCACATTTACATCTGACACACTTATTTGTCAAATCCCATAGCTGCTGCTAATGGTGCTTGTTCTAAACTCAGAGAAAGACTGCTATTGTATCCATCTCCACCTTTTTGGTTATACATTCTTAAACCATGCTTTATACTTAACATTACCAATGTAGGATCCTTCTGTGTAAAAGTCATGTTATTTTCCTGCCCACATGTGTGATGTGCATTGACCTTAGAATGAAGAAAAGGTATTCACTCTATTGTAATAGATTTCCTTGGAAATGACAGTGAAATGCTCTTGTTGTATACTTCCCACTAGGGCTGGGAAATAATTTTAATTTCTAAGTGTCTGTGTAGCATTGTATTTATTCCTTCAGCCAGTGCAGCCTGATTGCATGTGATATATGTCAATCAAACTCTGAGTAAAGTACTGTATGTAAACAGTGCAGTGCACACTAGTATATATATAATATCTAGTCCTTATTGAAGCAACATGCCAGCTATGACCACCAAAGGATAAGACAAGCTAAAACTATGAATGTCAAAATTAGCTGGTTTTCTTTTAATGGATCTTAATGCTACAGAGAAAATGTGTTTTGATTTTTTTGTTTTGCCTCTAGGTGGTCATTTTAGCACTCATTTAGCACTTATGAGTCTGTTGCTGTTGCTGTGTGCCTTCAAGTAATTTCTGACCCTATCGTGAGTTTTTCTTGGCAATATTTGTTCAAAGGAGGTTTTTCATTGCCATCCTCTGAGGTTCAGAAAAGGTGACTTGCCCACAGTCACCTTGTGGGTTTCATGGCCAAGCAGAGAATTGAACCTTGGTCTCCAAAGTTGTAGTCCAACACTCAGACCACTAAACCACACTAGTTCCAACATGCACAGATATATTTCAAATGTAGATGACTCACACTTTGAACTATTATATTTGGCTTTCCAGACTTCCTAACTAGCCAGCTCCAATGTTCAATTGAGGCTGAATTATTGAACAAAATTTTGCTTTTAAAATGAGGAAAGATCAGAACTGGATTTAACCAAATTTTGTTGCCCTCTCACTTTTTTGCCCTCATTGACCTTTCCGTCTTGAGATTTTCATCTGAGTGAGATAAGGAATTGTGATTCCTGTGATTGCATCTTGATGCTACACCTGGGAAAAGGTAGAGACAGCAGAGATCTATTGAACCCTCAGCAGGATCTTCCACACACAGGTACTTTACCTCATAAAGTAGACAATGCTGTTTGTATTTGTCATTCCTCCAACAGAGCTAGGTATAGAAAGAACAACACTCCTAAATCATCAAGCCATGTCATCAGGTATCTTCCTAAATACTAGTGTAGCTTTGCAGTAGGGGAAAAAACCCTTAAATGTTGCTATTTATTAGCTTCTCCTAGAAAGAAATTACTTAGGGAGGAGGTCACTTGTTGAACTGATGTTTCAGTTTCACTACAGTAAACATGTATTTGTGCAGGCTATGTGTGGGAGACCCTTTCAAACATCTACAAGTTGAACATCTAAGAGTAGATGAAGACTTGGAGCTCTGTCGCATGATGCCGTTGTTCTCCTGTTGTTCTCCTGTGGGAGATTGTTTTGAAAACATTACTTTTTATTAATACAAAAAAAAAATCACTAATGACCTCCTTTCCCACTCCTTTCCCATTTTGTTTTCTCATGTGAAAGTTCAGTTGGGTTTATGGTGATGGTGATGGTTTTGGTTTTATGGTTATGGTAATCCGTGGATGTGCTTTAGGTGGCTCACTTCCCCCCTCACATCTTCTTCCAGCCCTATTACAGAGTTCCCCCCCCCTTCCCCCCCCCCCCACAAGGAAATGTAAGATGAAAAGAGGACCAGAGCAGACAGGTGTGAAAGAGCGGCCCGAGTCTGCTCCAGCTGCAAGTGTGTTGGGACCACGCTAACCGCATGGTCCACTCCCAAAGTTGGCTACAGCACCCAACCCACGCCACCAGGAGACGGATTATCCTGGCTCCTTTTTGCTCCATTCCAAAGGACCAGAATGCGGCTTCGGCATAGGTTTGGGCCACATTGGAGGCATGCATAGTTTGAACTGTTCTGAGCCAGAGTCTCAGGGGTGGAACAGATGGACAAAATAAAGTGATTTCCAGCTGCTTTGAAGGTGGGGCATCTAGATGACACATGCCTCCAAAGCGGGTGGAAACCAGACTGAAGTCACACTCTGGGGCTAAAAACTGGAGCAAACAGAACCTGGGATAGACCAATTCAAGGCGGGAAATGCTACTGTATATAAATGCCCTGACACAAGTGTGAGGTTGCAGCAAAGCAAGGAAATCAAAGTGTGACATCTCAAATGGATTTAATTATAACATACCCAAACCAGACAGTCCAACGGGGAGCATGAGGTGAAAGGGGATGAAGGGGACATTTATGGGGGGGGGGCACCATGATTGTGCTTTGCCAATGTATCATTTGGACACCAATGTAAGGGCAGAACGTCGCATGTGCGACTGTGTGGCCATTCAGAGGGATTACATCAGCTCAAACATGGGAGGTACTTGGGGGTCACTGGAGGTGTATTCATGTGATGGTGTGCACTTATGGTAGGGAGGCAACAACAACAAAAAACTAGCAGTGCAGCTGTGATGCTGTGCCATGTAGTTGGGCCATGCACATTCAACCTGCCTTGGGAGTGGGCAGTGAGGTTCCGACCTGCTCTGGGATAAAGCAAGATTGAACCACTTTTTTTTGCCTAGGAAAAAGCGGCTCAATCTTGTTTTCCAGGCCTTACAGTTTTAGTATTGTATTGTATTGTAATATTGTATTTTAGTGTTTTATATTATTGAAGTAGTTCTAAATGTTTTATTCTGTTGTAAATACCATGTACACGGATGGCGCTATATAAATAACAACAACAACAACACAGTTTAAAATGATTTTCTTTCTTTCTTTTTGTTTCTTCTTAATAACAAATTTACTAATATTGGGAGATAATAGCAAGCATCAGGATAGATCAAACAGATCAGTAACTGCTGGCTTAATAATAATAATAATAACAACAACAACAATAACAACAACAACAACAACAATAATAATAATAATAAATATTTTTTATATTTCCCGCCTCTCCCTATGGATCGTGGTGGGATTACAAGATAAAATACAATTAGCCATACAGTACAATATAAATACTATGCACAATAATATTTCACCCAAAATTAACCCTCATAGTACAATAAGCAAATTAAAAGTTAAAATCCTAACTTAACATAGTCAGTGGTTGGAGTATAGAGGTGGAAGAGCTATTTACACAGAGTCAGATGGGAAGGCCCGCTGGAAGAGATCCATCTTAACAACTTTCTTGAAAGCATCTAAGGCAGTGATGGTGAACCTTTTTAGGTCGCTGTGCCAAGGGTGGAGACTACGCCCTCTGGGGGCAGGGGCCTGTGCCAGAGGCGGGGCTTCCACCCTCCGAGGGTGGGGCTTCCACCCTTCAAGGGGGGGCTTCTACCCTCCGAGGGCGAGTCTTCCACCCTCCAGGGCATGGCTTTCCCCACGCCCTTTCCCGGCCTCCAGCTGTCTCTGAGAAGGAAGAGCCCTTTTGCACGGAGGAATGGGAAGACGGCTGGGAGGAGGAGACAGACACGCAGGCACACGCACCTCTGTCTCCTCTTCCCAGGCGCCATTTTCTGGCTTCCCGCTCTCTCAGAGAGACAGCGGGAGGCCCGAAAATGGCAGGGAGGAGGCGGAACGGGCACACGTGTACCCATTCCGCCTTCTCCGTCGCCCTGTGCCTGGCGAAATGGCGTCGCGTGCCACGGGTGCCATAGGTTCGCCATCACGGATCTAAGGTAATAATATGACTCTGCCAGTGACTGTTGATTAGTTACATCTGAAGTTAACTAGAATCAGACTAGAAGTCTGATTAGGATACCCCCACACACATACACACAAGGAGAAAAAGGCCTTTTCATTTATATTTATATATTTCTGTGCGGGAGAATCTCTGTATGTGTGTGTGCTGAACTAGAAAAAGGGGTGGAGATAATGTCATGGAGGAGGTAGGGGATGCGTAGTCCTAAATGCTATGTATGATAAGATTTTAGGACAAATTGACATTGTAACCCCTCTGATGGTTTGTGAGGAAAGAGGGTAATCTCACTTGAACAGCATTTTCCAAAACATGCTATTGTAGCAGGAGAAGAGCCTAGTGTGATAAGGACCAAGATCATGTCTGTTAGTCAAATACAAACTTCTTTCCCTTTGGCTATTAAAGAAGTACAGTATAATAATAATAAATAATAAAATTTTTATTTATATACCGCCCTTCCAGAGATCAGGGCGGTTTACATCACAATAAAACAACACAAATCGCAATAAAAACATCAAAAATTAATTACACATATCATATAATAAAACAGGATAAAAGCCCCGTTAACCAGTCCTCTTGCGGAATACGGAGGAGGGGAGGCCTACTAGGACTCTAATTGGGGGAATGCGGTCTTAAATAGAAAGGTTTTTAAGTCCTTTCTAAATTGGGCCAGGGAGGTGGCCGAGCGGAGCTCTGTGGGCAGCGTGTTCCAAAGGGCCGGGGCAGCCATGGAGAAAGACTTCCTCGTGGTAGAGGTAAGCCTAGCCCCTGGCACCCTAAGTAATTGCTGCCCAGATGTTCTGAGGGTGCGGGACGGGATGTACGGGGAGAGGCGGTCCTTCAGGTATCCTGGGCCCAAGCCATTTAGGGCTTTATAGGTCATCACCAACACCTTATATTGTGCCCGGAAGCGAATAGGCAGCCAATGCAGATCTTGAAGTACCGGTGTTATGTGGCTGGCCCTGGAAGTACCAGTGACCAGCCTGGCTGCCATATTCTGTACCATGTGTAGCTTCCGGGTTTGGTATAAGGGTTGCCCCATGTAGAGTGCATTGCAGAAATCCAATCGAGAGGTTACCAGAGCATGTACAACAGTTTCAAGGTCCCTCTGGGCCAGGTATGGGCGCAGCTGGCGAATAAGCCGGAGCTGATAACAGGTGTTCTTGACCGTCGCATTCACCTGAGCAGTCAGGTGAAGCGACGAGTCAAGAAGCACCCCCAGACTGCGCACGGAGTCCTTCACAGGGAGCGTGACCCCGTTCAGGACAGGTGGAACCACCGCCATTCCTGGACCAGAGGAACCTATCACAAGTACCTCCGTTTTCTCTGGATTCAATTTGAGTCGGTTTTCCCTCATCCAGCCCATTACTGACTCCAGGCACGCCACGAGAGGAGAGACGCCGTCCTCGGTCATTGCATCAGTCGGAGACATAGAGAAAATGATTTAGGTGTCATCAGCGTACTGATAACCCCGCGCCCCATGTCTCCGGATGATCTCTCCCAGCAGTTTCATGTAAATGTTAAATAGCATGGGAGACAGAATGGCTCCTTGAGGGACCCCAGTTTTAAGGGCCCTCTCATCAGAGCACCACTATATATCTTTATATATCTATATCTATATCTATCTATCTATCTATCTATCTATCTATCTATCTATCTTTATATATATATATATATATCTTCACTATAGGCACGATTAAGGGAGGTATTATCTTTAATGTTTTACAACAACTAAAGGTAAATTCTCTGAACAAATTTGAAGTAGATCTTAGAGATAAATGTAGAAACATAACTGCATGCTTCCTGGTGCAGATATACTTGTTTTCCCCTAACCACATGATTAGTCTAGGTAAGGGGTAGTGCTTCTGCTCAGAAAAATCTTAATATGCTAGCTGGTTTTCTTTTGCAACGCTTGGCATTTCGTGGTTTCTTGACATGGCTGTCATAGCACACACTTTCCTTTTCAACATGCCTGTATAATTGGAAAATGCTGTTCCTTTCATAGCCAGCTGTATTTTTCCCCTAACAGAGAAAAGCAAAGGAAAATGGGGTTGGAAATCTAACACTTAACTGGAAGATTTCAGTTTGCTTTGGGGAAATGCCCTTTAGTGAATCTTTAGATAAAATTCTGGCTCTTCAAGGTGATATTTCTTGTGATAATGCCAGGTGTACAGTTATATACGAGGCAGGATTGGTGTCTAGTTCCACATTCTAAAATTATTTTTGACAGACTTAATGACAGTTTGTTCCCTGTTTTGTTTTGTTTTTTAATCTACAACAGAAAAGGTTACAACAAGTTTCAGAATGAAATCACTGTCAAATGCTGATAAATTACATTGGCATATTTCCCTGGAACATAGCAAACTTTTCATTGTGATAAAGAAAATTATTCCAAAAATACACATGAACATATTCATATGTTAAGAATTCTCCAAATAATGAAGACCTGGCATCTAACAATTTAGTAATTAATTCAGTAATCCAAATCATGATAAACATACATTCCAACATGGTGATATTAATGATAAATACCAAAGAATGTTGTACAGTCTCATCTTACTTTAACAGCTACCTTTAGGCTCTAGAAGTTAACCATCCCATCTCAAGATGAGTGAAACAGAGCCATGAAGTTCTGACTTTCTTGCTATTAAAACTCTGAAATGCTCTCCTTTCCCCTTATGCCAGCATTATTGTATTTCACTGGCACTATAGTGATGGGACCATTGTGAGAGCCCTTGGCTGCAAACAGTCATAGGGAGCTTCACATACATACATATATACAGACCATGGCAAGCATGTGACTTTTATCTGACCACTGATTACCATTGTTAAGCTCCATGCACATTGTCTTCCATGATGCAAATCAAAATGCCTACCTTTGTAGCTTTCTATCTTAGAAATTTCATATGCCACTATGCTTTTGTGCAATTATATGACTATTTTGACATGCACTTTTGGGTTGGGTTGGAATTCAGAGTGAGTTTACAAGGAATGTTTTTTGATGGCAGTCATACTCACGTGATAATAGGATTTGGCCTTTAAAGTTGTTGCATCCACACATACCATATTGCAATCCAGGAGCACAGTTTTTCCCAACTGCATTCAATGCCTGTTTTTATATCCTGGTTTGCAGGTAAGCCATAGTTTAGCTCTTTCACCCTTGAGGAAAATGTGTGAGCTGGTGCTAAACAAGGACTGGAAGTCCTGGATCATGGCACACAAGGTGAGGAAGAATCAGTTCAACTCAACTTGGAGTTCCTTTCTGTATAAATACAGACAGTATCCCTTTTCTTCTCATCATTTATAGTATTAAATGAAATCATACGCTGGGTAAAAATCATAAACTCTTCTCTTTGGGGTCTTGTATTTCCTTAATTTGAATACATGGTGTCTGTTTTCATAGGGTAAGCACTTTTATATTTATTACTTTATTACCAGCTAATCCTGGTGTCTAAGTGCAATTATAATTTTGACAAGATTTAAGGAAATTTAAGAATACATTTGAAATTCCTATCAGAACTTGCCTCTTTAGTAAAATATAACTTGTACATCTAAAATGGGATTTGCATAATCAAGTCAGCTAATAATCTATTCCACCTCAGATTTTTCAGTCAGTATTTTAAAACCTTGTAAAAGCAGAATGGCTTTTTTTTTTGTTTAACGTGGAAAAAACACATGAAGGGAGCAAGTTGTCATTTGAGTTAATCTCACAGTATTCTTTTTTCCCCTTAAGGAAAGAATAAGGCTAGAAGAACAGATTTGCTACATTTCTAATTATTCTGCTCTTTTGTGATGTGCAAAGCTAATCTTTAATAGAAATCTGATAAAAGGGTAAATATGTATGATCATGAGCTTCAATAAAGCATAGCTGGTCTTATTGATGAAAAGTCTAATTGTAATAATGGAAGCCACAGTATGAATAATAAGGCAGCTTGTGTATTTAGGTATTATCATGAACATGCTACATCAGCTGGCTGAATAGCATAACCACATGTGTATGTGCCAAAAAAAATAATTATGAAGTTAATCCTTGAGATGGTAACATTCTGGTTATTTCTCTTTGAGTTATCATGTATCTTCAGGTAGTAAATTTAATCATTGTGTCAATCATTGCATTCCTAGGTTCTTGATATCTTTTCCTGGAATGGCTTTCCAGTCTTTTGAGGTGCATCCCTCCTAACAGTTTTAATTTCAAAGTACCCACTAGTAGAGGGAGTGCAGCGTCCAACTGACTCCCCAAGGGCCTTTCTTTCTTTCTTTCTTTCTTTCTTTCTTTCTCTTTCTTTCTTTCTTTCTTTTTGTCCCCAAATGCCTGGAGAAAGAGAGCGAGCGAGAGAGAGAGAGAGAGAGAAGGATTTTGCCATGTTTTTGTTACCCTGGACCATTTTAGGCCCAGGAAAAGCTGTTTTCTAACAGGATGTGATCTTGGTGTTGATTTCGGTATAAAATGGCTGGGCAAAATTTCTCTTTGGAAACAATTTTGGGAACAATTTTTTTAAAAAAAATATTTTTGCAGAGTAGTGCAATAACGGAAGTGATCCTCTAGGATCTCCAACAGTTGCCCACCTTTGTATCAGTGACATAATCTTTCACATCATATCCAGGATAAACAGGTTTTTTAAAAAGGCAGGACTCCTATAGAATGTAGAATCTTGTTGAAAAAAGAGTTTCAGCCTGAATTGTCTCTGGGTGCAAAGTCAAGACAGTCAAGGGTCTAGTTGGTATTTGAATAGGCAACAGGTATTCAAACAAATGCAAATTTAAAAAAAGCAAGCCCAAAAGGGTGTACAAGTTTAAAAGTAATTTAAACTAGTCCAAAAGCAAATCCAAAAGCCATAATTTTCAAACCATAAGTGTCATGCCAGGGATGCAGGGCTTGTCTAAGAGCAAGACCAATTTAGTCAAAATTTTAGATGAAATTGTAGAAGGAGTCAAGTATATGCGAGCTGGATACAGACTTTATTTCCAGCAGCTTCTGTAGCCTGGAAAGTGTTGCTTTTATAGCTTTAGGTGGTCCTGGCCCAATACATGTCCTGGCTACAGATATGTCATTAGGAGTATTGCTACAATTCCCAGTAGCTCTAGCCAGCATAGCCAAATGTAAGCCATTCTGGCAGTGGCAGTTCATGAGCCTCTGGAAGCCTGTACAGTTCCCATCCCTTTTGAAGGAGAGAAAGGTCCTGTTGGAACCTCCTACCTTTGAAAAGGACTTCCTTGCAAATGGATGGATGCTCTATAGTTTTTTGTGGGTTTTTTGGGCTATGTGGCCATGTTCTAGACTAGTTTATTCCTGATGTTTTGCCAGATTCTGTGGCTGGCATCTTCAGATAATGCAGAGGATTGATGCTGTGATGGGTTGTCTCCAGGCTTGCTCATCGTTCCACCATCTCTTGTTATCTTAGGCTTCAGTGAGACTTTGCATTTGGCATAGGAGGCCTCCCTGCTTCTTTCAGAAGGGGATTCTCTGACTGTCTCCTGGAGGGGTCCACATCAGAGGTTCTCTGTTCCTCTGTGCCATCTTGCTGTGGAGACTTTGGCCCAGTACAGACCTCTGGTGTGCGGCGGCCTGGGGCCAATTTTAGGGTTCCGGAGCACAGCATCCACACACTCCAGAACCCTAACACATATTGACGGCACCATCTTTATATGGCGCTGTCCATACGGGGTGTGTATGCGTGATGCTGCATCCGCACCTCCGGGTGCCGCACTTACATCATGGACACATCATAGTGCGCCAATGGCACCCCAATGACATCGTCCCCACGTACCAAAAAGAACTCGTTTTTTCTGGGTTCTTTTTGGTCCGGAGGGATGCCACATAGTTTGGCTGCTCCTGCTTCCCTCCGGAGGGAAACTGGGCACTTCCAGCCCATTTCTTGCAGGCGGTCTGGAGAGCCCCTTTGAATCCTCTCAAAGAAGATCACTCCCGATACATCCTAGAATTACTAAAAGTTAAAGTGTATTGCTCTCTTTATGTTAGTGTATCCTCCAAGGGACAACATCTCTCCCTGTATATATACCTGAAGCAGTGTGTGTGCCTCCCCAATGAAGTTAATACACTTTAGGAGGACTTAGGACACAAAACAGGGTCTTCTCAGTATGGTAGCCCTGTTGTGAATTAACTCAAAGGACAACTTGTTCTCTTCATGTGATTTTCCTATGTTAAACAAAATAAAAAGAAGCCATCTTACTTTTACAATTTTTAAAAATAAAATACTGACTGAAAACTCTGAGATAGAATACTTAATTTCAACAGAAAGATATTCAGATATGTGGTTCTCAGAAAATGCTTTCTGTCTCTCAAGAGTGCATCTACACCATACAGAAACAGAAGGCTGACATCACTTGAATTGTAATGGCTCTATTCTATCAAATCCTGGGGTGTGTAAGGTCACTTTCTGCCAGAGATCTCTAATGCCCTCCTCTGAACCACAGTAGAGAATTCCAAGTACCACACCAAACAATAAACATCTGGATTCTGCAAGATGTTGTCATGGCAGCTAAAGTGGGTTCAAACCTCTACAACTGTGTTGTAGTGCAGCTTTTTTAAAAAAAAAACTACAATAAGGTGAGAAGAGTACAAGAAGATTCTAGATACGGCTGTTGATTTTTATTATAAGCATGTCTGATTATTTGGGGAATGGAGGCACACAGTATTTCTTCTCATATGGCATCTCCAGTTTGCTTTCATCCAAGTGGAGTAGTTGATCCATTTGCCAAGGATCCCCCGCCCCTGCACACACATTTCCATGTTTGTTGCCAATATGCTTGGTTGAGCTGGCACTTTTGTATTTCAATGCACCACAGACCCCGTAAAGAAGATAGTTGCAAGTGTGAGAAAAGAGATGCATTGCTTGCTCCCTAATGGCTTATTACCATCACATTTGCAATTCAGATCAGTTTTAAATTGACTGAAAATTTTGAACACATAGCAGCCAGTTTAAACTAATGATTGTCTTGAGGTTCATCTCTGACATGAACTAGGGTTGTGTTCAAAACAAATAGCAAATAATTCCTCCCACAGAGTCAAAATGTCACAATTTAAAAGTGTACATTGTTCCCTGATTGTGTCAGGTTGATAAGAAAGTCCCATACACAGCAAAGGTTTGGCATTAGCAAATCCTAGATGGTCCCACTTTATCCTTTTAGATTTTTTTTTTAAAAGAAATATATATTCAAATCTTAATAGTCTGAGTAAAAATCCCTTTAAAAACCCTCAAATATCCTAATTGTAAAATAAAAGGCCCTTGGGGCAGTAGTAGGCCTGAGTTGCCTAGCAACCCTCAGCAGGTAGCAGAGATACAGCTGCAGCTGTCCTGATTCTTTCCTAAGAATCTCCTTATAGCTCTTTGTGTTAATCTTTAACCAGACTTTTAAATGCTGTATTTCCATCTTTACCAAGTAACTTGTAGGAAAGTCTGCTCAGAATGTGTCCCTAAAGCATCTAATATTAGGGCAGTTGTTAAATGTTTGAAGAACGAGGAACTCAGGAAGGTATATAATTGCATCTTCTTACCCTTATCATGGCATATTCTGACAGTTGCATAAAAATATTTCCCTCTGAAGAACAGTGGTTGCTACTGACACACAGCTCTTGGGTTCTCAGAGTAATAAATACAGCAAAGTTGTCTCTTTATTACTTTTTTTTTAACATTCTCCAAGAAGCCATTTAGGATTGGGTTTTAACATAAACATTTAAGTCTTTCAGTTAATTATACCAAACACCACTTTTTAAAAAAGGGAGTGGGGTTGATTTATGTATTTATTTATTAGCAGAGGATATCTTTCACGTATGACCAAGAGATGATTTACTGTGAAAGTAGGTGTGGAGTAGAATCAGTCTAATTGGAAGATGATTTGTAGATTTTGGGACTTGCCAGCACAAAATATCCATAGCAGAGTTGTAATGGCTAAGATTCTGCTCTTAATGGGCTCCATTTTAAAGATACTATTAACTCAAAATCACTGTAATTGCTGTGAGCTGTTATGGGTTTTGTTAGGAGTACTTGATACAACTGGTTTCTTCTCCTACAATGACCCCACCATGAAAGACAAGATAACTTGGTATTTAAGAAAGGTTGAAGCCATTCATACAAGGGTCCTAAAATGTGGGGTACCATTTCTGAAAAATGTAAATGCATATGGGGCAAAGGGCTGAACATCAAGCACACATCCACAGATACACACACTTACACTTTACATGTAAATGACAAGAAAACATAATGTTGACCTCTCTTCCATCTTACTGGAATGCCAAGGCAGTGGGAGAGACATCAACAATGCTGTGTCTTTCATAATATCCTACAGTAAAAAGAAAAGAGCACATCAGTTGATGTAAGATTTAATGTTGCCAAAGGGGATTTCTGCAGGTGTTGTATATTGCATGACAAGCAACACCTTTGAAATTCCCTCTTCTACACAGCCACTTAAGTTACGTGAACCCTCACTAATTTTCCATCCGAGAACTCTAATAAGGATGGATTATTTGCATAACGTGACAGTTCAAACAACCATAATGATACAACAGTTGATTTCTGGACAGCATTTACGAGATTAGTCTTAATCCTAAAACCATAAGTATGAACAGGCCACTTCAAAAAGTGTTTCTCTGGAGGCCTCACTTAGCATGCCCAGTGGTATCACTCAGATTAGTGCCACCCCAGTCCGGTGCATGGTATTACCACTGTGGCAACACCTGTGACTTTGAGAATTTTGGACTCTTGTAGCTTTGTCTAAAATCTGTTAGCATCCCAGTATGGCAATATCTTATCACAGAAATATTGTCATCATAACAATTCCATTTAAAGAAAAAGTGCTGTGAATTTTGCTCATATGTGCAGTTAGAATCAACAGAAAAGTATATCAGAGCTTTTATACCTGCAGTACAAAAAAAACATTTGGATTAAAGATTAAAGATTACTTTTTCATAGCATGGTTGTCACTTTAGCACTGCACCTCTCTTTCTGTATGCACCGATCACTACAGGATTTACTGTGTAATTCTTTATATGTCTACTCAAAAGCAATTTCCATTAAATTGAAAAGGTTTATTTCCAGATAAATGCATATAGGATTGCAGTTTTCGTTTCCTTTGGAAAAAGAAGTGAGACTTTCGTTGTTTTTGTAACATTTTATTTGTTTACAATGTGCAAGGAAGACATAATAGAAGTAAATGAAGTCTTGTCAATAGATTCACTTTGATTTGCCTTTTATTCTATATTTGTGGATTCAGGAACTAGTTTTAACCACAGAATACCCCAAGTTTGACTGTTGAATGTTGTAAGACATCAAACAGCTTTACAAAAATAAAGACAGCAGATGTCAATAACTAATGGAAACATAACAAAGTGCACATTTTTGATACCAAAAAAATATAAAGCAGGAACATTAAAAATATTCCTTTAAACAACAGATCATGAATTACTGAAAGCCTTTCTAAAAGTGGGGTTTCAGTGCTTTCCTGAATCTAGAAAAAGACAAAAGCTGATAGATCTCCCTAGGGAGTGCATTCTAGTGCTACAGGTATTTGAACTGAAACCAAGTGCACTATGCAGGGCATTGGCAGGTTCATGTACAAGCAAGTAGCACTTTAAGTTTTATAATATTAGTTTGTGCAAGAATTTCCATCTTTGTCTGTGCTTTAGCAACTGTCAAAATACCTTGGTTTTCAGTAGCTGAGTGCACCAGTATTCTTGTGTTCAGATATTTCTTCCCTTGTGGATCTTGCCAGCAGAAGGTAGTGCAGATTAGAAGAACTGTAAAGAGGGACTTGTTTGTGGCTGCTCCCAGACTGTAGAACTCCCTCTCATAAACTAGGCTAGTACCCTCTCTGCTCTCTTTCTACAGGCTGGCAAAGACCCTTTTATTTAGATATGTTTTTAGACTGTCTAAATAAAACGTTGAATTGATTTGAAAGAGTGTGATGGGAGCACAAATTTACTTTAAGCCATTTAGCATGTTACATATAGTAAAAGAACATAAAACACAATATTCAGTAGTGATGTTACCACTGAGTCATTCACCTTTCCTGGTTTCCTTTAACCTATACCTTGCTAAGCGACACCCTTAAGTATAACTTAATGTTGCCACTCTGGATTCTGTGCTGTGAGATAGGCGAGATATACAACAAATGAAGTAAATACAATTTTTGCATGCTCATTCTGAATCAGGGATGTGCACATTCATTTCAGATCTCTTGTACTATACCATTCTGCTTTGAGCTATGGGGAACAGTTGTATTAATAAATATTGAGAATATCTGATGAAGCAAGCTTGTGTTATGGTGCTGCATCTTGTTAAGCAACTTGCCAAGCAGACATTAAAAATAAGTGAGGATTCCTATATTTAAATTATGCCTCAGCTCAGTATTTACTTTCCTAATCAAAATGGTGCCATTGAGGGAGGAAGAAGTAAAGAAAATGACTGCAGCTTTATTCAAATGATCTCCTCACATGTAAACTGTATGCATGAAGAGGAGAATAAGGCTGTAGGGTAGTAGATCTTTTCCATGCTGAGAGCCAAGAACACAAAGTAATTCTGTATACTGAATAAGTGGTAAAAAGTCAATTTCTTTGGAGGACCAATTAATTATGCTACACATGGTTTCTAGAGTTTACAGTAGTCATTTATGCAATTTTGTCTTCACTGCAAAAGAAAGGTGTATTGGACAGGATTGATTGTGGTAGATGATGTGAAGGCCTGGTTTTCTACCATTGGGAGCAACACCAACTGGGAGGACATGGGAGAGGACCTTCGCAGTTGTGGCACCCTAATTGTGAAATGCCCTCCTCCTTGGAGATCCAACTAGGGCCAACTTTGGTTTCTTTCCAGGGCCAAGCCAAAATATGACTTTGGGGACTAAAGACTTTGGCAACTAATTTACTTTGAAATGTACATGTGTATGGTTTTAAATTGTTCTAACTTCTAATATGTTGCATTAAAATGTTTTAATTCATTTTAATTATTTATAATTTTTATGGGAAAGTGTTTTGAATTATTTACTTTATATGCCCCCCTGAGATTTGATGGATAAGGGAAGGGAGATCGATATTTGAATAAAATGGATGGATAGATGAGAGAACTTTGGTCATACTGGAGAAATCCTAGAGGCAGCTATCTTTCAAACAGAAGTTTTGTTCTTGGGTGTCTTACCTAGAAGCCTCCATTTTGTGGCAAAATCAGTGCAAATATGCAGGAAAGTGATAATATTTATAAAATGAGTGAGCATTGAAGAATTAATTGCATTTCGTTTCCCCCTAAAAGGAATTAATGGTTACAATTTCAGCAAGGTGGTACTTGGGACATTTCTTTTTTTTTTTTAATAAATCTTTATTCACGCAATACAGCCATACAATATAACCTACAGTAATCATAACAGTAATCGTGACAATGCCTCTTTCAAAACTCTTCGTTTGTTAAGCACCAAACAAACCCCCCACCCAAAAAAAGAAGAAATAAAGAAAGAAAAAAGAAGAAAAGAGAGAAAAAGAAGGAAAAGAAACCCCCTCACCCCTCCCAAGTTTGTCTGCCAGATGTTGACTGATATGAAATAGATTGCCCTACATGTTTATGTACCTCGATTAAAGTTTGTGACGCTGAGTTATATCTCACACCGCGCGTCTAGATGCATTTATTTCAGTGTAAAGTCCATACCTGCAACACTCTAATACCTTTTAACCACCTTATAACATGCAGGGAAGGAGAGAAAGTTTCAAAAATCTTCCTACTCTGCAAATTGCAAAGGAAGTTATTTAACCCTTCGAGGGGCACCATCTTTTTCTGCAGTAGTCAAGGAAAGACTTCCAGGCCTGTTTCCCTTCGTGAGCCCTATCCTTCAATTCCAATGTAATCATGTCCATTTCTATAGTATTAAAGGATTTTTGTAACCAATTATCAATTGTTGGCAGTTCCTCTGTACGCCAAAATTTAGCGATTGTTATTCTCGCAGTAGTAAGCAGATATAAAATTTGTTTGAGATATTTCCTAACTTCCTGATTTTCAATTATGTTTAAGAGGAAGATTTCGGGTGTGAAGTTTATTTTAATTTTATATATATCTTGTAAAATTCTGTGCGCTGAGGTCCAGAATTTTTTCACCTTTGGACAAAGCCACCACATGTGGAAGAAATTTCCGATCCCCTTTTTGCACTTCCAGCAGTTTGCCTTTCTATTCTTATAGATTTTCGGTATTTGGGACATTTCAATCCTGCAGCTTTATTGCATGGAGCATGGTCCGCTAAAATAAGGAAGTGCATTTCCTCAGCACAGTTTGCTAATTAACAGGATTACTTGGGCAAAAAACTATGAATGCCGGCCATGAAAGCTTTTGATTTCACAAGTTACTGCTTGGTTTTTTGAAGTTACACACAACATTAGTAGTGGTGTTTTGGCATGTCTTTAGTGAAGTATGCATGGTATTAGCTAGCTCTTGAAAAACAGATTAAATGGAGTGGACTAACCTTCATATCTGGGCCACCACTGGAAGATGTAGTTGGGGTACAGCTATTCAGGCCTCTACATCCTTGCATCATCCCTGTGTGGAGACTTTACATGCTCACAAGATTTTACTGCCAAGAAACTATGTTTGGGAAACTCAGTGCGCCCGCGTCATATGTGTATGCCTTTTACACAGCTTTCAGCTTATGCTAAAAGCCACGCAACAGAAATAGAATGGCACACACACCCATAGTGTGTGCACTGTGCCACATGCATGAGCCCCATTATTTTTCAGTGGGGTTCGAGCATACGCCCTATTTGCTCTATGTGGAGGGGGGGCCTGAAATGGATCCCCGCGTAAAGCAAGGGCACACTTTACTGTCCAGTGCAAAGTCTTGTACACCAACAATTCTCCACTGTGTGTGCCGCTTCTCTCCTTTGCATACATCTTATAGTTTGATCATGTTAGCCAAAGAACATGTGTAATGGAGTACCTGAAATGTCACCTTAACCATGGGAGAGGGCTGTGTGTCAGGAATCAGTATGGGTACAAATCCAATTTATAATCCATCAAATTGGGTGAGTTCCTCATCTGTAGGAAATAGGAAGTTTCATGTTATGTTTTGAATTTATTGCTTTGAATTTCATGGGACCCTTTCATTGTTTGTTGTGCCACAAACCATGACTGATTTTAAGTAAGCAGTTTCAAAATATGTGAAACACCCAGGTCAAGGCAAGTTCTATCTTTCTTAGAAATGAAATGAGTGTCATGTTGTTACCTAGTACCAACTAAAAATAAATGTATTTGAACTTTTTTCCTGCATCTTTTTTCCTGCATACCTTGACTTTGGAGAATACTAGGATGAAAAGAAAAGGAAATTCAGACCTACATAAATAGTGTGAAACATTTGCTATATGCTTTCTCTAATTCCATTCATTAAAAAGTAATAATTTCTCAGCAAACTCTATATGGTCTTTACATTCTATATATCTACATTTGTTAGTTTTTTAAAAGAATATATTTTTTGAGGGGTGAAGGGATAAAATTCTCCATTTCAATATTACAAAGAATTAAATTTCACTTTTATAAAATTCTGTTTCATCCTTTTGATTCAGCAGAGAACAAAGTCACCAGCCACACCAAATGTAAAAGCTACTGAATTTGCTTTTCAAAAAGACTGCAATGCTCTGTTGCCAATGGGCATGGCACAGGGGATGAGAATCTCTTGTCTCCCACTGTTTCTGCTACAAGTACTATAGGCAGGCAAATTAATTAAGCAACCTTCATGGTGCATAATGGCATATGCCACTTTGAAATGATGCATGCATTTCAAAACCATTCAGAGAGTGGAAGTGGGATGATTAAGCACCTCGACTTTTGGTCTAGTTACCTTAAGTTCTTTTGTCTGCACAAATAGACCAGTGATTTCCCAAGAACAGAGACACTCTCTATATCAGGACATCCAGCTTTTGGCCATAACAGAAACACCGCACACTCCTGGTCTATATTGTTCTCTTTGCACTTTTGAGACCAGGAGGATATGCAGAGTTTGCACAAATGGAAAGCCTGCCAAACTGGAATTTAGGAGAGGATGTAGATTAACTTTTGGGCAAATATTTAAGCTAGGTTTCAACTTTATCAGAGCTCGGTAATTTATGTGCAGACAAAAGGCCTTTTCAATGATCTCCTTAAGAATAATTTAGAGAGCTTGTATACTTTAAGCTGCTTTAGTGCAGGACCTTAATTTAGCCATTTGAACAGCTTATAAGAAGTTTCTGGCACATGACTGAGACTGATTTGCATGTATTTCTGCAATAAAATGGTACACACCTCCCTTCAGTTGCAGACCAGCATAGTTGGCCAAATACAAGGAAGCCTTATTGCATTGGCATCACAGACTTGGTGACACCTGGTCCTAGGGGCTGCCAAGAGAGTGAGGCGGTTGTAGCCTGCTTCATCCTCTCCTTCTGCTGCCACCCTCACCACAGCCTTGACTTCCTCCCTGGGGATGGAGCCAGGCTGGTGACAAAGCCATGAGTGGTGTGTTCACCCATACACCAGTGATGGAGGGCCCCACTGGGGTGTCACCTAGTTTGGTCCACACACTCTACACATGCCCCGAGATGCCACTGCCTTATCGGTAGAATTAGAAGCCTATATTACACACAGTGTATCTTCTGTTCAGCCCTTCTTCCTTTACTGAAGTCTTTAAAAGACTGGATGTAGCACTAGTATTAGCCAGATCTGCAGAGATTCTTTGTGGAGCAAAATGTTCCAGCCATCAACCAGTAAATGCACCCAAGTACCCTGTAGTTTCTTGAATATGAAAATCAGTCACAGTGGCATGCTTCTACTTTTTGCACTTTTTTTGAAAGGTGAAAAATGATGTTTATCCCCTACTATGGACATGCAGAAATGGAGAATGAAAGCAGGAAAATGTTATTTGCCCTGTCTGTACCTGATCTGTAATGTAAAATGAATTAGTTTTCTTCCCAGTAAGACCAGATGCCCAATCTATTTTGAATATGTGTAATCACTTCTATAGACAGTGCTTGTCAGCCAATTATTAGTATTAGTATTAGTATTATCATTATGCTGCTTTATTTATATAGCACTGTAGGAACCAATGGTTTTCTAATATTCACAGGGACATAGGAATTTGCTTGGGGCATATTTCTTAGAGGGGAACAGCAAACAAAAGGTAATGGGCTTGAGGTGGGAGTTGAGGTCTACCAAATAGCCTGTCCCTGCTGGACATTGGATCCTTCTGCTGAAGTTGGCTCTCAAACTAGAGACTCAACTCAAGACTTGACTTGAAAGTATCTTGCAATGACTTGAGATTTAGACTTGATGTGAGACTTGGAGTGAAGACCTGAATGCATCACTATCTGGTTCCTGGATACAACTAGTGGTCCATACAGCCAAGGACGTGCCATATGGGAGCATTGGTTCCCCCAAGCTCTGGCTACTTGCCCTGTGAGGTTGGTAACCAAAAGAATAAGCATTCTGAAGATTCTAAACTCATCCGAATTTTGCACAAATACATTTTAATACATTTTTCTTAGTTTTTATTGCTTAATTTGAATATTGTTGTGACACTAGTAACAAAGACAGTAAAGTAAGAGAGAAACATGATAGATACTATAGTGATTGTTGGCATCCAAAAGCAAAGGAAAAACATTATGATATGACTATAAATCATGAACCACAGGATGAGCTTTTTCATTTAGTGTATCCTGTACAGTGACAAGCGACAAAGCTAAAAGGAGATCATTTCGTTTGGTGCTGTCATTTAAATAAAGTGAGGCCAAAGCTACTCAGCAGTTGCTATCATGAATGAGACGGCATTTCAAGAGTTTCAGGTAGTTGTCAATTTTGTTGGAGTCCCTACGCAAACAGTGCAGTAGGTTGTAGAAAGCGAATAGACGAGAATCTTCATCAGCCAGTTGGAGGGATGGGAGTCCCGACCACTGAGAATAGACTTCATTGCCCAAATCACTTGGATGAACCTATGGAAGAACAGGAAAAAAATTTTTAGCAGCTTTAGCAATCCTTGTGATATCTCTATTATTAGCACTGAAGATTCATTTTGAAATATGAGAAAATCCTGTCTTAGAGGGTATTTTTTTTAAAACACCAAAAAGTAATTGAGAAAAAACACACACATTGAGAAGAACATGCAAATTGAAGAGAAGAACATCATATTTGCACTTCTTAATAAAAGCTTTCAGATAGAGAAAGTAGGTTGAACAGTCTTGTACTTCAAGAGCTTGAATTAATTTTCACCCTGATTATTACTCAATTACATTGCATCTCTAATGAGCAAAGTGCTTTCAAATTATTTTTATATATAGAAAGAGAATGTCTTACTATTAGATTACATTATGAAACAGAACTCCCTTGGGTGAGATGGGACTGCTCACATATCAGAGTGGATATTTTTGATACAAAATGTGTACAGCACTTAAACTTTTTCATCCTCTCTTCTCCAAAACATAACTGGTTTGTTTTACAATTGCTTTCCCCCCTTCCGAGAGCTAGCAGCTTCTATTAACACCAAGGTGTATTGTTGTTGGTTGTTGTTGCTGCTGCTGTTGTTGTGTGCCTTCAAGTCATTTCCAACTTATAGTGACACTAAAGTTACCCTTAACAAGATATATTCAGAGGGGGTTTGCCTTTACTTTCCTCTGAGGCTGAGAGAGTGTGAGTTGCCAAAGATTTCCCAGTGGGTTTCCAGGCTTAGCAGAGATTTGAACCCTGATTTCCAGCATCATACTCCAGTCCCCAAACCATTATATCATGCTGGCTTCCACCATGCTGTATAGATTATCTAAAATCAGTTGACTACAGCATACTTAGCTTTGTTGGGTTGTAGTCAATATAATAATAATAATAATAATAATAATAATAATAATAATAATAATAATAATAATAATATACCGCCCTATCCGGGCGGTTGACAACAGTAAAATATAAAATATAACAATTAAAAACACTTTATCCCTCCCCCCCTTAAGACAATATTAAACAGTATAACATATTAAAAACACAATATCAAGCATAAAAACAGCAGTTAAAACCCTGATATCCCTCTGTTGATCCTCGACCATCACTGAGATGAGGCCACGGGAGGAATGAGGGAATCAGGGAACCTGGGCCGGGATGGTTAGTCTGGAAAGGCCTGCCGGAAGAGATCCGTCTTGACTGCTTTTTTAAAGCTGTCTAATGATGTTATCTGACGGATCTCATCCGGCAGGTCGTTCCAGAGTTTGGGGGCGACAGCAGAGAACGCCCTCTGGGAGGTCGCCGCAAGCCTAGATTTTAAAGGCTGCAGTAAGTTCTTCCCAGCGGACCGGAGAGCGCGGGGAGGATTGTACGGGAGGAGGCGGTCTCTGAGGTAGCTTGGATCCAACCATTTAGGGCTTTAAAGGTGATAACCAACACCTTGTACTGGGCCCGGAAGTTGATAGGCAGCCAGTGGAGGGACCTCAAAACCGGAGTAATGTGGTCCCTCCTAGATGTTCCCGAGACAAGCCTGGCTGCCATGTTTTGAACCAGCTGTGATTTCCGAGTCAAGCACAGGGGTAGCCCCATGTAGAGTGCATTACAGAAGTCAAGGCTATAGGGAAAGAGCTGAGAACCTTCTTCTATCTGTGGGATCATATAAGATCAGCAATGGATGGTTTGATGAGTGTTTCAGTCTAATACTTCTAGAAGGCACCAGCTTCTGGAAAACTGATTAAGATTCTACCCTCAACCTATTATCAGTTTCCAAAGTCAGCCAAACTGGAAGTCACTGGCAGATGATTTAGAAACCATCAAAACAGAGATTTAGAAAAACTGCATTCATTCTAGATTTGCTGGGCTGCAGGGGAAGCAGCCATATTCTAAGGAAAAAGGATTATTGCTAAAGAGCTCCACCTGATGTTTTTGCCATTTGTTCAGGGCATGGGTAGAGAAGGAAAGTTCTTTGGCTTTTTGTGGTCTGCTTCACCAACAGAGTGAATGATAGAACTGGTCAGGCTACATTGAAGGCCTAAATTTTGGACATTAGTGATCCAGAGACTGGACTGTAAACTGGTGATGCATTGCCAATTTATGACAGCATGAGATATTCACATGCAGGGCTTTTGAGATAACAATGCTCTAGTCAGACCTCTAATCTAAATTATTAGATTAATGGAATGGGAACAGAGCAGGTTCAGGTCTGCAAAATACATATTTTGAAGAATATATTAACATGCATATTTATTTTACTTGTAATGTACATGTTATGGAGTGCTTCTAATACTGAGTAGAAATAGTTAATCATTGCTAATCAGAGAAGTATCCACAGGCAATGTGACATATACATTTTAACTTAATAAAATACAAAAAGTAAGTAAGTAAGAAAGAAAGAGAACAAGAGATGATCAAAGAAAGGAAGTGTAAATATGAATTATTATGGAATGCATCCTGCATTGAAAGTCAGAGAAAGAGGATGCAATCCTCTATGTACTTTCTCTCAGAATAAGCCCTATTGTGGTAGTGGGATATAATTCTGAATTAACAGTCATATGACAATCAGACTGCTAGTCCTATCTACATTCCTTCATTTTCAGATGTCATCATGCCCTATTCTTTTAAAGAATATAGTAATAGTGCAAAATGTTGCATAAATTCTCTTATAAGAGGTGTGCTAGATCTATAACATGCTTCATTTCTTCTTGCAGTAGCACATGTCTTCTGATTCTGTGGCTGCAACTGCACTGCAGAAATATTGCAGGTTGACACCTCTTTAACTGTTATCGGTCCATCCTATAAAAACTGGAATTTGTAGTTTCTTGTGGCACCAGGGCTCACTTACAGAGAAGGCTAAATATCTCACAAAACTACAAATTCCAGAATTCCATAGGACTGAGCCATGGCAGTGAAACTGGTATCAAACTGCATCATTTATATAGTGCAGATGTAGCCTATGACATGTATTGGGAATCCAAAAACTGTCCAGATCTGCAAGTCTGTGATGTATATTGGCTCTGGTTATATATGAATAAAAAGGTTTCCTTCATAAGCAACATGAAAAATATTAAATGTTTACTCTGTGACCACCCAGCAGTATCAGGGTGCATCTACACTGTAGAAGTAAAGTACATGTACACCACTTTAAGTGCTGTAGGTCCTTCTTATGGAATTCTGGTATTTGCAGTTTTACAAGGTTTTCAGGCTTCTCTGACAAAGAGTGCTGAATTACCAGTCACAGGATTCTGTAGGATGGAGCCATGGCAGTGGTATCAAAGTGCACTATTTCAATAGTGTAGATGCACTCTCAGTCAAATGATATTCTGTTCCTGATGGGTCTTTCCCTCCTTAATGGATTTTCTGTGCTAAGAGATACGTAAGCTAGAGCAAAGAGTCAGAAAGCATAGACATGTTATAAATGGAAGACAGCAGCATCTAGACTCCATATACAACTCTATGAATGTTGCAGGACAATTGTATGCTAAACGTGTTGCTGAGGTTTCTTAGACAGCATTTACTGTTTCTTTGTCTTTGTCTTTAACTTTCTGAAATATTTCTCTGAAACTTTTTCCTTTTAACTGAATGTGTACTTTGAGGGAAAAACAGACTGGCATGAAAGCCAGCTTCCAGCCAATTTGGGACCGTGGTATACAGAAGCCACATGTCCCCAAGACACCTGGAAGTCGCAGCAGCATTCAGATGGAGGCCAACTTCCAGGTGCTCCGATGGCGTGGTGTTTACATGCTGCACACCAGTGAAGCGGCTTGAAGTTGCCCATTGATGTGGCAGCTGGAAAAAGCTGAATATTTTTCCATCCCAAAAGGAGTGGCTCTTTGCTGCTCCTTTTTTGGCTGGCTTCAAGGCAGATTGGGGCCATGGTGTGTGTTCGTTGTGGCCCAATCCATCTTTGGAAGGGGTGGCTTCAAGCTGCCCCTTCAGGGCCATCTGTTTCAGCCTTTTGTTTCACTGTATGGATTAGGAAGAAGAAAGAATTTCAGAACCTTTTTTACTCACCCGTCCAACTATTCTCTCCATTCCCTCCAGAAGCCGTTTGTTCTGTGCCTCAATCTCCACAGCCTTCCAGAGAATGGTATCAGGAGCTTCCCTGATTCTTTGTACCTCAGAGGCCAGATGGAGTAGAGGGTCATTCCAGGAGCGGAGTACACTCAGCACTAGATTTAGCAGGTCCTCATGCTGCTCATTCACACAAAATAATGTTGTTAAATACTGCCACACAAACTTTATGCAAGAGGTACGTAATATATTCTGAAGTGCAATGTTGTAAATATCATATTAGTCTTGAGTGTGTCCATTTACCAGATAGAGCAAGAGGCTGATAGGAAATTAATCAACCAGGATTTGACAAGTATTCTTTTAAAATAACAGCATACCTAAATACATATTATCAGTTCATTTTTCCAGCATTATTAGATGGTAGATGGTGTTTTATTGGAAGAAAGAAGCTACTCTGTCCTGCCCTGATGAACAGAATGCAACTTAATCTGATGATTAGCCTCAGCATTAATCAAACTTATTTATTTATTTTAGAAATATGGGATCTGGAAAATATTTGAACACATAATGGAAGATGCAATCTGTGGTAGGCCACTTCATCCAGAGCATTTTGAATGTCTACATATAGCACAGCAAACATGCCCAGGCATGGCTCTGATTTGCCTTTGAAGTGTTTTGCTTCTGGCTAGATTTCTTTTCTTTTGAAACTTTGCCACTGCTTGGGGTGAATGGGAAGATCAAAGGACCTTTTGCTTTCCTGGGATCCTCCTAGCCATTTCTCTGCCCTTGAGACCTCTCAAATGTTGACACTAACACTTTTACACTTCGCTTACTGTGGCAAAATTCACCTACCCTGCGGCACAACCTTTCCCTGCTTCTTGTACTGGAAGAACTTCAGTGCTACTGAGTCCAAATGCTCAAACACCACTCTTTTAGCCAAAACAAACAGAGAGAGGTCTGCATCCCATGTTTTGATTTCTGAGAAGTCTGCTTATTCAATGGAGCAGTAGCACTCAAAATGAAATCCATTTTGCCTGGGAGTCAATAAGAATTTGATGTCAAATGGCTCTTGAATATTTTAAATACTTTCCGAATGTTTCCCAACAGTGCCAATTTCCTCTACAAATATAGGGACTAGAAACCTATTAATTAGACACCCACCCCCGCCAGTAGTATAAGGTAAATATCAATAATGTTTTTAGCATGTCAGAAGCTGGCACATTGGGTTATATAACACAGCATATACTTTAGACGTACCATCTTCCCCATCCTTACCAGATGTGCCATCTCCTTCAGCCCCAACTGAAGCATGATTGTTACCAAAAAGATATTACCTCCACTTCTATCGCTAGGATAGATAGTGATGATTTCACAAGTCCTGCATGAGCATTTCCTGATTTTTGTGGAAGAAAATATTATTTTAATATGCACATGAATTACTATTGCATGAGCCAAGGAGACCTTTCTGTTTCATTTTATTTATGAGTACTTGAATTTATGAGTATGGTTTATTTATTTATTTATTTTATCATTTTTTGTTCTAAAAAGTCTATTAAATTTTGAAACATTTATTGAAGAAATTGGTTGCAAGTTGTAGAAATATCTGTCCCTCATAAGACTAAGCCTGACAAATTTCAGATGGCTAATTGGAGATAACATTATGTAGGTTTTCTCCTTCCAATTTTGTTGAACTACCAAGTCACACCATGCCTGACTATTGGCTACATTCACTGGATATATCATATCAATAGCCATAGCACTTACATTTTTATACCGCTAGGTACTCTCTAAGTGGTTTATAATGTGTTAGCCAATTGCCTGCACTCAATGGACATCAAACCATATATACATATTTCCAAATCCTGCTGTACAGCTTGGAATGATTCAGAAAGATTTCTTTCATGATTTTTATAGACAATCTCTGGAATCCTGTTGGTTACATATGTTTCAGAGGAAGAAACTAGCAGCCCACCTCTGAGTATTCCTTGCCTAAGAAAACCCTATGAAAAATTCATGGGGTCACCATAAGTCAACATGTGACTTGAAGGCACAAACACGTATACACAACACATCCTTTTACATTCATTGCCGCCACCTCCCCCACAGGCCTGCTGCAAAAGGGAGGTGAGCATTTTTTTTGGACATTTAATGGCTGGGGAAGAGCATGGGGAGCCCAGGCAGCACCCAAGAATAGTCATTTGTCTCCTAGAGAGATCATGGGAAATACAGGAGAGAAACATGCTGCTTGTGCAACCTGATGCTGTCCAAGTAACCCACACTCTCCTTCTGCATTAAATGGCCAAAGGAGTGCACTGTTGATTTTAAAGTAGGCTTGTGTGCCCAGGAATCATTAGCTAGGAACTCCCACACAGGCACTCCAACCCTTGGGTTACACTCCAACGCGAGTGATGTAGGATTTCATCCAGTCATTTTGAAAATGGTATACAGTACAGCACAGAGGTGGCCCTAGTTTAAAAAAATCAGCTTCTGAAAACTTTCAGAAGGACACATGCAGTGGTTATCATGGAACAATAGCCTTCAAATTTGGGTACAGGATGATTTGCTTCCTTTTATCCTCTGTTGTGAGGGGATAGAAGATGGGGTGTTGTCGTTGTTATTGTTGTTTTGGCAATTTGTATGAACATGGATCTCTATGAATATCATATAGACTTGCCTAGATAAGAAAACTGCAAAATTTCAAAAGGCTATATTTTTGGCCTGAGAGCCTTATGATGAAACTGAGGGAAATCGTTTAAGACCTTTGCTTGTGTAAAAGGATGGGGACTAGTGATGGATGTGGAACATATGAAACAGGTGTAGATGAATTTGAAATTTCATTTCCCATGTAAATACACAGTGCTACACATACAACCCAGTCTAACAATCTGGACAAAAGCTCTCGTAATGTTACCACTCCTTGGAGAGAGAAATAGCAAAGAGCACTAAAGACGAAACAGCCTTGCAGTATATTATCTAAACATCCTTTCCCCAGCCTTTATAGTAGAGAGGTCCAATGAAGCCATTTACTGTAATCAGAAATTGCAGTTGTCAGTCACAAAACTATACCTCTCTTTCCTTTCAACCTTTTTTACCATCTTATTTTGATTATACAGTCAACTTGGGGAGAAATGGAACAGTTTCCAGGGGAGTCTGTGCCTCCTCCTGAATCCTAAAGCCTTAAAAATTATGTTCAGATTGATTCTGTTTTTGAGGTGTCTTGTTTTGATTTGGATATCTAAATCTTTCTGAATAAGCCTGATATGTTTCAGATTCATAGGCCTGAAACACACAGTCTGGAAGGAGTGGCCACAGTCCCAAACCGACCCTTTCACACAAACATAGATCTTAAACTGTTTTCTTCAGTTTCATCCTAAGGCTCTCAGCCCAAAACATAGCCTTTCGACAGTAAGGGCTGTTCGACAGTGGAACACATTCCCTCGGAGTGTGGTGGAAACTCCCTCCTTGGAAGTCTTTAAACAGAATTTGGATGGCCATCTGACTGGTATGCTTTGATTGGGAGTTCCTGCATGGGAGGGGGTTGGACTGGATGGCCCTTGTAGTTTCTACCAACTCTATGATTCTATGACCCTCCTAAAAAGGCTGGCTTTTCTCAGCTTAGTACGGCCTCAGCATGGCTTCCAACCACTTCGGGGGCATTCATAATGTAAACGCCAGACCCCCAAAGTGGCCAGAAGCTGCTTTATTTGGCTTGTGTATCTTAGTTACTCTAAAGCACACCCTTATTATGCCACTATGGCTGGATTCTGAGGTTTCTAAATTAGCAAATGAATTTCTTTTCATTATTTCCTTAGAAGCTTATTCATATAAGCCAGATTTGGCTTCTCCCAGCCAATTCTGGGAGTCTTCTACTGCATTGATTTTTTCTTTTTTCCACCATTAGAAGTGGGGCACTATCAGCAGCACTCTTTGCTATGAACCTTTTATATGCTGTAACTCCACACTCTTTCAATTTTATAGGTTTTCCTAGGTTTCCTGCGACCATTCTAGGTGTCCCTCATTCTTCTTTTTCATCTTTAGAATGAAATCTGTAGATGTTTTTATCTGCAACCTGCTCTTGGCTTGCTCTTAATTATATAGAATGTGATATATATGTATAAATAAAATGAGCACACTTACATGAATCTGTTGAGCTTGCTCTTTGTCTTCAGGAGTAATGAGGGAAGAAGTATGACAGCTGTTAACAGCCTTTGCAATAAACCCCCGGCCCTGAGTGTAGCGTTCATCCTGAAGATAGGCAAAGATTACTTTTAATGCACTAGGTAACTCTCATAAAAGAAAAGAAACACTGTATTTCACCTTTTCTTTTCATTTGTTACCTGAACAAAATTTATCCATTAATTTTGTATCAGAGCTTTATTACATGCACCCCTATGACTGAGTCAACAGTAATTTGCTTTAACTGTACTGGGGGAAAATCACTTTTGACTATCAGATTTCTCCATAATCCCGTTATAAATACGATCTGACTTATTTTGTGAAGTGCTTCACAGTCTGTGACCCCAGTAAATAGTGTGGTACAGAAAATTTCTTCTGCCAAACTTCAAAGTGACAAAACAGAATGGACTTTAAAAAAAAAGCTATTTTTCTTCCTACAAAGCATTCTGCTAAGATTGCTCTTTGCTGTTTGGTTCTGCTCCTTTTTACTTGTTACTTTAAAAGGCTTCTATATATTCCTTCTGTGTTTTCTTTCACACCACTCCATCTGTTTCTGTTGTGACTCCTAAGGGGAGACTTCTGTGAGACAAACCCTTCGGTACTCTTGGACTGTTAATGAGACCTAACAATCTGCTCTTCTCTCCTTTCCTAAATTTGTGTCTTAAGCATCATGTACTTAATGTCTCTATACTATGATATGAAGTGTGATTTTTTTCAACACTGCTGAGAAGTGTGCTCAGTTCATCTGGTATTCTGAAGGTCATTTCTTTTCATCCCCAAACTAAAATAGAATATCTTGTTGAACGTTCATTCTAGTAATCTGCTTAGAAGAGAGTGTAACTGTCTTCATGATATTAAATATGGCTTTAGAAAAAATTAAAGATTGTTAATTAAAGTTTATTATGTTTTAGTACAAAAAGTGTATTTGATAATGAGTACATAGAGTAAGATCTTTTAGATTATATTCAGTAAGCTGACCTGTGTGTGTTGATAGAACAGAAAGATATATTCAAGGGTATGCTATGCAGTTGAACTTTTGATATCGTTATAATAATAAGGGTGATACGAAAGCCCAAGAAAAACAATAAATCAGTAACTTAGCACTTTATTTGTGATATTTCCTATAATGAAATTGAAGCAGAAAGGATAAACTAGCTACCTCTTTGCCATAGCTACCAATAACTATTACACACACACACACACACACACACACACACACACACACACTGCCCAAATTTGCTATAGTGTGGAGTGGGCAATATGTGAACATCCAAATGTTGTACTACAGTTCTCATCAGACCTTGCCAACGTGGCTAATGATGCTAATGAGAATTGGTGGTGAAGCTAATGAGAATTGCAGTCTAGCACCATGTAGATGGCTACAGGTTGCCTATTCATGCCATACAGCCTGCCATGTCTTCCTGTTTGCTTTACTTTGGAATACATTCTGTTAAAAGTTACATTCTGTGAAAGGCTTGCATACTTACAAATTCATTGAATATTTCTGCAGAAAGAGAATGGATATAGTGTGAGAGTTTGACAGCACGGTCAAAAAGATCCCCCAGGGACACCTGGCAACTGTCAGAACCATTGGGACAAATAGGTGAAGAAGTTACACACTTTCTTGACAAGAACGTGTTAGTCATCAGCAGGATAGCCAACAGCACACCTGTTCAGGTAAAAAAACGTAGCAGGTATACAGAAAACAAACAATTTAAGAGAAGAGAAACAGTATTATGTGCTTTTTTGGTTCTTACTTTAATGCTTGGTTACATTAAACAACCATATGTGAGAAAACCAATTTGTGCACTAAGTAAATATAGATATATAATCAGATTTGCATAAACGTTAAGAGTGTGGAAAAATAGGTTGAGTCCTTTCCGTCTCTGGCTTCTCCCAGGAGTGGCTTGCTTCTCTAAAAACATATGGCATTTAAATTAAATTTGTGGGAGGGTGGCTAGGTCACTCTCAAGATTTTGATTGTCTTGGGATTCTGTCTGCAAGTTTTCCGCAGCTGTGCTTTTTAAACTCTTCTGCATATGTACGTCTTAAGTGCTTACATTAAAAAGAAGAAGAAGAAGAAGAAGTGTACTGTGATTCCTTCATTGGGGCTTCTGAATGTGTTGAGTGTGCACTGCTGCAAAATCCTCTCAAGCTTTATAATTTATATTACATAATCTTTAAAGATTAGAACTTGATAATTCTGTACATGGGCTGTAAATTGGTCATATTTGAAAAATACAGAAATTAGTCAAATATATTAGTTACCAGCTGGATGTATTTATTTTATATTTGCTTGAACTGTGCTCAAGGAAGCCTTTTTATAAAGAATAGATTCAATTAAATTTAATAATAGTGATGATTTATTATTGGGAGAAGCTTTGTTCCAGGGATAAAGCACATGCCTGGCATATAGGAGGTTCCAGGTTCAATCCCAGACATCTCCAGTTAGAAAGATCATAGAAAGGTGGTGAGAAACTTTCTTCCTTGTGATCTTTCTGGACAGCCATAACCTATCTGAGCAGATAATACTGACTTAAGGGAGAAACATTCTGATTTGTGTTATCATCACTTCTAATGGTCTGAAATTTGGAGAAGATTTTTTCCATATGTTTTTCTTTTCAAGAATGTATTTTTCTTGAAATGTAGAAAAACTCCTTGTTAGGTACCTATTCAATGATTATTCAATTTTATATTCTCCTAATCTAAATAAGTGGAGAGAGTGGTAAGACACATACCTTTCAATGAAGTCTTTTTGTCAGTCATGGCGAAAACCATCTCTGCTGACTTGCTTTATCAAGCAGAAGATGGAAGTTCTCATTCGTAGCACCTTTAGGCTCCATCTTTATATACACTTAGGTGCCCATTTTGCATAAATGAAGCAGGTTTGGACAGGCTTTGGTCACTTTGCACATCACCTATTAACGTTCATAATTGCAAACATCAAATGGTCCTTATTCATATTCAGCAAGAGCTGGTGGGCTCCAAGAATAATCCTGATTAATTAAGTTGGTTACAAAAGTTCAGCTTTAAAAATCATATAAATTATAGCCAATCTGACCGTTTCTCATTGTTATTTTTAATGCGACTAGAAGAGAAGATTAGAGAAGAAAATTAGATATTATGAATATGGAAATGTCTATCAAAGGTGATGGAGATAAGCAAATTATGTTATTTTATTTGTCATCTTTAAGAAATAGTAGATTTTGCACTTAAATGGTTTATTAAAGGCTTACTGCTGTAATAAAGAACTGGAAATAAAAAAGAACGTCAATTTGATTTGTTTAGATCTTTGTTGGTTAACTATTGCACATCATAAGAATCTCACCTGTGTTTTTAAAATAAATTTAAGAGAAAATAATGTACAGTGGGTCCTTGGAATCTGCTGGGGTTTGGTTCCAGCCTCCCCCTTCCTATGGATAGTAAAATTCGTGGATGCTCAAGTCCAGTTAAATACAATGACACAGTAAAATGGTGTCCTTTATATAAAATGGCAAAATCAAGGTTTGCCTTTTGGAATGTACATATTTTTGAATATTTTCAAGCTGTGGGTTGTTGACTCCATGGATAAGGAATCCATGAATTCAGAGGGCTGGCTGTAATTATTTGGCTGTGATACCTGAAAAACCAGAGAGGGGTCATTTTGTTGTCCATCTGCACCTAGGTTAGGCTATGGGTTTCTTGCACCTTTCCACCTCCATCTACCTTCATATGAAGATTCTGGCCATAGCTGGGTCAGCTAAGTCAAGATGAATCCAAGATGAAGTTTTTTTAAAAAAGTTAAATATAGTTCACCCTGTGTATCCATTGATTCCCCCCCCCCTCCACACACACACACAAATACAACCATCCATAGCTTGAAAATATTCAAAAATAACAGAAATCCCAAAAGCAAATCTTTTCATTATACCATTGTATTTCATGAGATTTGAGCAGCCACGGATTTTGGTATCCATGGGGGGAGGGGTTTCCTGGAACCAAATCCCAGTGGATACCAAGGTCCCACTATGGAAGATTTGGTTTTTAAAAAGTCTTTCAGGACTTCTTAATGAAAGACTGCATGGAGTTAACTTTCATTGGTCTTGGGTCTCTACATTCTATGTTCTCTGAAGTTCATGATCTTGAGATGGATGTGTATGTAACCCCTAAGATTGTTCTGGTTAAGGAAAGGGTGGAACATTTCCCATCATGCCTATGCTCGGTCTTTCATCTTGCCTTGAAACCAACATGCAGTACCTTTCAATTTTAACCTCTTTTACTATAACCAAACTCCAGTAGGTCATGATGGACATCCATTGCAAAACTGCAGCTGTGCACAGCAGGTCAATCTACCGCTTGATAGGACAAGGCAAAGTTATCAGGAATTCAGGACACAAGTCTTCCATGGTCTGGGCTTTCATATTTCTTTGCAGTCTAAATAAATCTTCTGCAGAATTACCACTGTGTAAATACCATCATGTATGTCAGGAGAAATTAGAATGGATTCCTACCTTTTTTTCCTTTTTGTCAGGCTGAAGTCAATATTGTTGGAGTTCTCCAGTGGATTTGCACAAACTGAACTCGCTTTGTTGAATAATTCAGCGTATCCTAAAACTCTTACAAAAATGGGTTGAATTTCACTAATTTGTGAAATGACTTTAGTAATTCGCAAGAATATTGTAAGATATAGAAATCCATGGGAATGGGGAAAGTTAATTTATATTAACTCAGACTACACTTTTGCATTGAAATATTTGCCTCAGATATTTTCATATCAGAAGGAAAAACATACAATGATGCTTTCCTTACATTGAAACATTGTTTTTATAATGACTTTGAGATCTCCTCTCACCCATATATTATTATTCCCTCCCCCGCAGAATATACAGCCCAAAATAGCTGTTGCATCAGTACCTTGTGACCCTTACCTCATTGTTACTTGCTTTGGCCTTTTTTTGATGGATTGAACACTCTTTATCCAGTGATATTTTGCAGACTGGGAGCAGAGAGCTATGATACACATGTGCCAATGAGAGATCCCCATATATTTTAAAGATATTATAGTTTGTTTAATATACTTTGTATCTGTTTTTTCATCTGCATTTGTATCCGTTTGTTTTGATCTTGTCATGACAAGACATATTCTTGTTATGCCACATTCCCAATTTTGGGAGAAAAGTGAAGGGAGAAATGTGAGAAAAGAAAGGAAAGGATAGCTTGCATACCAGGAAAGAACTAGAAGTCTGTATATTAGGGATCACAAAGAAGTGAACAGGCAAATATTGTCAATAATCAGAAGCCCTGCAGTTTAGGCATATATTTATTTCTAATATAGCTCAAACTTTAATCTTCTCACATGATTCAGAAACTGAAATCTGCCATTGATGTAAGCAATACTCAAGACCAGCCTCCCTCAACCTGGTGTCTTACAAATGTGTCTGGATTCTCCAGAGCTTGTGAGAGTTCTTTTTTTCACAACCTCCAGAGTCTGCGATTCCCAATTCTGTGGCCAAATAAGAACGATAATTCAAACACAGTTGGAAGGCACCAGGCTGGACTTCCTCTGGGCTTGGCATTTGCCTGATGAAAGTAATATTTAACTTTAGAAAACAAAGTCTTGTGAAATATCAGGCCAGTGTTATGCCACACTTGCCAGCAAGGGCTATTCAGGTAATAACTCCCTTGTTGTGAAATCCCCCCCCCAAGAAAATACACAAACTTCAAGCCATTGTTAAAGAGATAAGGGTAGATTTGACCATTTTTGAATGGCTTCATTGGCAAGTCCTTAAAACACTGTCCTGAAATATGCCATCAAATAGTCAATTGTCCTGAATATTACAGTAGGCTAGAGGAAATAAACTCCCTGTTCTTTGAATATTTGAGAATTTTTGAATTATATCCTTTTGTGGGGAGTGGGCAGTAGTCCTGCTGCATATGTAATATGTGACATTAGTACTTACGGAAGAGCTTTGAAAATTAAATGAATAAAGAATCATTTTAATGAATGGTTTTTCAGATAATCTAATGAATATTGCTACTGGAACTTACATATGCATAGAACCCTGTGCTAATTATTCTATTTGTGCAACTGAAACACTGAAGGTGAACAGGCCAAAAAAGTGAATATATGGGGCAAAAGCTAGAAAAAGAAAATTATGGAAGCCTCATCTGAGATGGAACTGTGAACAAAGAAGGGTATGTTGGCTAAAAATAAGAACTGTAATGAACTAATAAAATATTAAAGTCAAAATAGATCCCTTACTCCTTTGTTTTTCTACAGTGGGCCCTTCTACTGCAGGTTAGTGGATGCCAAACTGTGGATGTTCAAGTCCTGTTAAATACAATGGCATAGCAAAATGGTGTGTCTTATATAAAATGGAAAAATCATGGATTTGTTTTTGAATGTATATATTTTTAAAATATTTTCAAGCTGTGGATGATTGAATCCATGGATAAGGAATCTGGGGATCTGGAGGGCTGGCTGTACAATGAAATGACTTACTATAGAAATCATGATGGACAGTTTCCAGCAGGGGTGGATCACTCACCCAGAGAACCCCAAGAAGTAGAATCTATCTTAACAATAAGAGATGGGTGCTTTAAAAGTGATTTTGCTGACACTAGCAAATTTGCACTGGTGGCCAAAAAAAATCCATGTTTTTCAAACAAACAAGGTACACTGAAGCATATGCCTTGTTTTTAAGGAGGATCACAATTTATGGAGGCTTTAGAGAATGTGATCCACTACAAACAGGCTGAATAACCCTTCCACACAATGCCTTGCTTACATGAGAAGAGGTACTAAAATGTGATAACATCAACACCATGGCAAATTCATTTGTCAAGATAGGAGGCCCAGCGGTTATGCAAAAACAGTTAGAGAAGGGCCATGTGTTGCCCACCCTGATGGATACATTAGTGGTGAGAATGTGTTATACTGCAAAATGGGGAACTTCC
>NC_056525.1:175985700-176010679 GCF_019175285.1 Sceloporus undulatus
TCAGATCCCACTGTATACATATTATTTGGAGGGCATGTCTAAATTCACTGCATCAGATCCCACTGTATACATATTATTTGGAGGGCATGTCTAAATTCACTGCATCAGAGTAAAAGATGAAAGACAAGAACTAAAGTTTTTTTTAAACTGGAAATTTTTTATTGAGTTTTAACAAAAAGCATAAAAATTTTAAAAAATTTAAAAAGCATATGGACAACAAATAGAGCAATTTATTAATTTCTATATAATTGAAATTATTTTGGAATATTACTTAGTACTGCTACTACTAATAAAATTAATAGTGATAATAATCTTCAGTAAACAAAATGGTAATTAAAGGAACAAGATGTAATCCAATTGCATCAGACCCAGTGGTGTCACTAGAGTTGGCATCACGCAGTACAGTAACTCATGGTGTCACTCTTCCATAGACCTCTTCCCATACCTCACCATACAGAATCCTTAGTATTGCTTTCTGTACTAATGTTACTCAGAAATCTTAATTCCTATATATCAATGAATGTAATGGTAATAATTGTGATATAAACAACTAGCAAAATTAAAATTATACCTTTAAAGTACAATAGTATGCAAACAGCCTAAATGTATTTACATGCACATAGTTTCATGTGGCTAAACTGAAAATTTGCTAAGCTATGATATTTTTAAAGAAAATTTAAAAATAATTTTTAAAATGAATTAAAAAAAACATTTCTTTAAAATAAAGAAACTAAGTCCTCTCCTTTTTCCACCCACTGAACCTAACCCCACTTACACCATCTGTTCAGTGTTTTAAAGGAACTCAGGTGAACATCACAACCTGTTTCTGCCAAAAGGCAGCTGTTTTGGGAGCAGGGGTGTCACTTGGTGCCATCTGCACCCCTCACACCTCTCCCGAGTGACACCGCTACTCAGGCCAAAGCTCCTATTTGTGTGGGATCATTTTTCCACTACTGGCCAGACAAATACATACTTTCTCTCCTTGTTTAAGGAGAGAAGCGTTCCCAGGCATTGGGTGATTATCATTTGCTATTTGATGTTCTTTTGTTGCCTGTTTTATCGTACCATTTCCTGTATTCCTATGTATTTTATATGTATTATCCTATTACTTCTTAGATTGTACGTCATAGGCAGGTTTACTCTTATATATTTATTGTTTTATGTACAGCGCTGTTCAAATCTACAGCACTATATAAATCATCATCATCATCATCATCATCATCATCATCATCATCATCATCATCCTGTGATTTACTGCTTAGTTCAGAGATTTAAACCAGAGTGTGTAGTTGCTATACATGTAGCTCACAGGAGCCCAGGGAAGTTCTACCCACATTTCATAAGTAGACATCTATGTGACATCTAACTCAGTCCTCAGAGAAGTAGTAGTGGACAGTTCTGGCAGGAGGAGAGAAGGGAATCTTCAGAAATGAAGGCTTTAGTAGGGATAGGACAGAGATTTGTAGAAATATGCTTGTATGTTTGGGAGTTGGTATAGCACAGTGGTTAAGAGCAGGTGCTATGAGTGTGTGTGACAGTGTTTCACTTGAAAACTTGGTTACTATAACTTTGCTCTGAAACCAGAACGTTTACCATTTATGTTTTTGGAGGATCATATTATTCCAGAAATATATAATGGGAGAAGAGATTGTTAATCACATTAATTCTTTATTGGATATTCTTACTGTGTCAAAAAAAGCTAACTTCCCCCTGGTTTTAAAAACAAAATATTTTGAACTGAATGAACAACAGGATCTGGTCTTAAAAATTCCGCATGTAAACTATAAAAATATAAGTAGAATTTGAACTGGTATTTAATAGATAATAGAGTTTTGTTCTGCTTTTATCTAAAGTAGCTCCAGCTGTGTCATGTCTACTTCTTTCATTCTAATTGCTCACTATAATCTCTGAGATTTGGGACTTTCATAAAAAATGAATGGAGAAAACCATAGCTTGATTTCATGTATGTCTATTGGTAAATAATGCAAGTGGCTCTTTCTCCTCTTCTTTATAAAAGATCTTGACATTTTAAAAGTCTTTTCAAAATGATTGTCACAGAGTGGACAGATAGAGAATAAATAAATACTTAGTTGCTCTACACACAGGCCAATGTTATAACTCAAATAAAAGCACAGGAGAGTGGAGTAGTATTCTCTTTCTTTCTTTCTTTCTTTCTGATTGAAAATTACTGTGAGATTGAAAATGTAACTGTGTGCCACATGGTACAATACAGACCAGTAGGGTGAAAAGTAAAACCAAGAAATAACATTAACATTGAAAGTAATTCTCTTGTCTGTTGGTCCTTTTGGAACACAATTTGGAAACTGGAGACAGGAGCAAGGATCCAGCATTCCCTTACAATTGTCCTTGAAACTGTTTTACATACATGGAATTCTACAGCATGCAAGAGCTTTGCATTTGGTACAAGCCAAGAGCAGTTCCACATTCCTAAATGAGAAGCGGAAACTCATGTTATGGTAGTGAAGTATTTTACTGTTATTGCTGTATTTGCTATGAACCCTGATGGATTGGAGACCCAGATCAGCTTGTGATCTGAACATTACTTCAGGGATGTGCAGCCACAAAGAAGGAACTTCCTTATTCTCCAAGATGCTCTTCTCTTGCAATATAACAGTTAGGTTTCATCCAGTCTGTTGTTTTTCACAACTTATTTGACTTGCCATTACGAGTTTTTATTAGATGTTAAAAAAAAAAAAAAGGTTCCATTGTATGAAGGGCAATTAGGATTCTCCCACTTCCTGATGTGGGACAAAAACATGTATCCCTATTGTTGCCACCACTTCTCAGCCCCATCTTGCCTCTCCCCACTGCCACCACTGCTCCTATCTCTATATTGATTTAGCTCCCTTCCTTTCCCAGTTTCTTGCCTCGGAGCACTGCTTGTCTATAAGGCAAATATGGAAGCAGCAACATGAAATGAAGCAAGTGGAAAAAGAAGAAAGTGATGGGGTGCAGCTGCAAGTCAGAGAAGCATAGTACAACAGCAAGGTGCAAGAGGCTAGGGGGAAGTGATAGAGGGTAGAAGGTACAGCAGTAAGGGATGGAGACAGTAGAGAGGAAAGGAGGGAAAAGACATGCATCAGAAGAAAGACAAATAGGTGCAAGGTGAGACAAACTGCAAAAAAAGAGGTGTAAATTGTAAGCTTGTCTTCTCTTTCCAGTGTGTTTTCTCCTGTGAATCAGATGGCAGTTCTTCTCAGTGGCTTTTTGGGATATTTTTATGGATCTGTAGCTTTTTGACTCCAATTAAAAATGATGACAAAATATCATTATAAGAATAAGAATAGTATTATAAATTCCTGTGCATGACAAAATGCCTCTTCTCCTCCCATTCCTTCTTCTAATAACAAGATAGATTTGCTGAAAGGCAGTGATGGATCAAGATTGCATGGTAAATTCCATGGCCAAGCAGAGATTTGAATGTGGGCCTCTCTGTTCCAAATCCATTTCTTCCAACTCAGTACAGTATACCGGTTTTCTCAGAAGAGCAGTTACTAATAAAAAACTAGGACCAACATTGAAACATAATGGTAGAATAAAAGGCAGCTATTCATGTGCTGAATGCAAATTAAATGACAGGATGTGAGAGGCTGGAACATGGCAACCCTTGGGCATGGTACTCTAAGATGTTAGTATCTATATAACTATACTATACTATAGATGTTAGTATCTATATTCTTTTTTCCTCATTGGTTCTAGAAAGCGAAGTCCTGACTTTGCATTTGTCTAATTGTCCAGTAGGAAGTAGGAACTAGTTCATCCCACAATAATTTCCCCTTCTCTTTCCCCCACAGGAGCTGACAGATATAAAAATGTTGTACTCATCCAGTGAAATAGCCATATTATTTTCCTTTTGCTGATTCCATGGCTAGCTGCACCAACATCTCGAAACTCCTTTCTGAATGAAGCCTCTGAAATAGCTTTTGGAAATATGGCAAGAGCCTTTCTTTATAAGAAGCCATTTGGACTGCATGTTGCTGTTTCCCCATTTTTATTTATCTATTAATTTATTTAATGTTTCTCTGCATTCTGTATGTTTAACAGATGCAGTATGTTATTTTCTGCTACCCATTCATTGCACTTGTGTTGATATATATATATATATATATATATATATATATATATATATAATGTTTTAAATTGCTGTTTTATTATTTCTTCCTTGTCTTTTCTTTACCTTAAACTCTCTAGAGGAAATTGTTTTAAATAAATCAATATGTGATTTTAAAAACAAATAATAACTACTTCACTGTTCCACAGGGTAAGCCTTCAAAACTGGATGATTCTCTGCACCTATGCTCGCCATACAAATACAGCCTCCATTATATGGAGTCTTTCATTCTAGCTGTGGGTAATGAGGCTTGTTTTTTTCACACATAAAGATAGTACTGGTTTGGGGGAGGCTGACACAGACCCTTGTCTATGGCAACATTTCCACATTCACACCTAAGAAAAGGTAGAAATGATAGAATCAACAATGTCCTTTTAGCAAAAGCATATCCCAGAGCTATCTGCTCAGTTAAAGGTCAACTACATTAAAGGGATTGTTCCTTAACAGTTTTGAATTTAAAAATTCATTAAATAGTGGATGTCATCTTCTGCAGCCACTGCACTAATGAATGTATTTGCATCTCATCAAACCAGGGATTGTTACTTTTGCAATATTCTTAATATTGGCTGAATGTCCTTTGCTGAGAACTGGTTAAGGACAGGTTTGTAATGTTAACAACATGGTATTGTTGAGGCAATACAATGCCAGTGTTATTACTAATAAAAAGTATAAACGTTATCATAATTGTGGACTAGGCTTACTGGTAAGAGTGGGAGAAGATGGATTGGTGCAGAACAACCATTAAGTGTCTGCATTTGGTATCTCCTTTAAGAATCAGGAGGTTGTCTGGAATTGATTTTTTCCAAGCCTCCAATATCCCCAAGGATCATCCTTTACCATTTCAGACCCTCACAAATGGGTCTTAGTCCATTAAGTGTGTTATACTTTTAAAACCCTGTTTAATCCGCCTTCCTTATCTCTGTCCCACTGTTAGCAGATGTACCATCATCCATGTATGAAATATCTTTTCTTCCACAAAGCTCACACAAAGTTGAACTGTGTAAAAACAAGCTTCCTCGCCTTTCTCTAAACAGCCCTTTGGGACACTGCAATTTTTGAGTTTTGTGTGATGGTGAATCCATGTACAATTTCATCTACAACAAAAGTTCAGCCCTGAACTTGTTATTCTCACAGAAATAACACAAGTCATTGGATCTTATTCTTAATAAACAAAGTTATCTTCTTAGAGCATCATGCTCAATCAGCAGGGCCACGTTTTTGTATTGGAAAAAGTAACATTTCTGCTAATAAATAGGGCTGTCCCTATACAAACATTGTCCTGACCAAACAGAAACAATCCTATACTTGTGAGGGTGAGAGAGATCCATAGTGGAACATCTGCTACATTCAGAGCCCTACTAGATCTCTGTGACCCAGGAGTGGGGAAGAGACTTCGGTTTTTCCAATGCAAGGGCATTTATTATGCCAGCTCTCAAACTGGCATATGTTATGGGGGTTGGGTCTACAGATCCTTGGTCATTCTCCTCACACCACCACATCATCACCATAGCCTTTTTTGTCCCACTGATGTTGGAGCAGCCACACCAGTGAACTTTTCTGTTGTTGTCCATCCAAAGAGGACATCTGTGGGCAGATCTGTTCCAACACATCCAATGAGCATTCCTCAGTAAGGCTTCCATGGAGCATGGGGTTTCTCCCTCGGTCAATGAATTGTTACCACTTTCATGTGTTAGATAAATGGATTGTTTCATTTGCTTGTGAAATGAATGGCCAATTTCCAATGATGCAGTGGTGGTCACAAGAGAACCTTCTCCTCAGTTGCACCTACCCACCATAGCCCTCTGGATCACTTGAAAGCTACTTCTGGAGGTTTTTCCATTCCTTCCATGACAGAATTACATGTAGAGATGCTTTGGAGAGGAGGATTACCCCTTCTTGATTGAGCTGGATTCTGTCTTTCTGGCAGCAGAAGCCATTGTTGTATCCTGCTGATTATAAGAGAAGTGGGGAAAGCAGCCTTTATTTTCATCTGTTGCTTCTGCGTTTGTAGGAGGCATTGTGCTAGAAGAAACATTCCTCCTGTGTAACAGAAAAATAGGTATGCTTCTTAAGATACTGTGAACCCCAATTCTAGTTTTGAAAAAATGGGATTTTCAAAAATATTGAACAGTGCAAGGGGTTTGCTGCCTTTGAAAGCTTCCAGGATAGTCACTTCATCTACCTCTTCCCTCTATTTTTTATTGGGGGAAAAAAGGTCCAGGAATTATGGAGGGGTTTAAGGGCAGCAGAAACAGCCTCAGCAGGAGTGTATTCTGTCCCAAGGTTGCACTTTGCCTACCATTGTTTTAATTAGCTGATTATCTCAACAACAAAGTTACAATTTTACAAAATAATCCAAATGCCTTGTAGGATTTGGAGAATGGAATATTCCACATACCCGGGAACGTGTGCCATGGTGGAGATGTAGATGTGTATGATTTGTATACCAGGACACTCCCACAATTGAGACATTCTTAAGCAGATACCAGGTTTTGCTAAACAACCTTACTCTTAAACTATGCCATTTATTTTAAGAATTGTTCCTTGATCCAAAGCATAACACCTGCACAGACGTCAGCTGAAATCATCCTTTCAGGCAGACTGTTACCTTTCCCCAAGCAAATGCTGGAAATGTGACGTTTGCAAACTATGCCTGTTTTTTAAAATGACTTTTGTAAAAATGAAAGCTGAGTAATCCTTTGCTGGAAAAGATTTCTATGGTTATATGTAGGATAAAAACTTTGTATGTAACAAAGGTTTTCACTTCTCTCTCTGACTATGAAGGTACATTCAGAGAAGTCACCCCTGTCCAAGACTAAGGCCTAGAGAGTAAACAGTATGAGGTAAGCACCTGCATGTTTGCACTGTCTAATCCAAGACAGAATTAGATGCAAACCAAATCAGTGGATATGGGCTTGCTTTAGTCTGCTGGATTATAGCCAGTGAGTACAAATGGAGTCTGTCTCCTCCCTGTTATTTCTGCTTCTTTTTCTTTCTTTTAACAGGAATTCTGGAGGCCTAGCCAAAAGGGAGAGAGGATGCACAGAGAGGCCTTGAAAGATTGAACTTTTCTTACCACTGTTTTGAGCTGTGAGACAGGCACTGTGTTTAAAAATAGACCTACAGTCCTCCTTCCTGTGTAGTGCTTTTCACAGCAATTTGTTCTGAAGGATGAAGTCATGCTTGGAGCTTGCTGGTGACTAGATGGGTTGTTTCCAGAAGTGTGTGCAGAAGCACACATATTGCAAGCTAAAAAAAGGAGATAGTTAAGGGTTTGAAAGGCATCTACCCAAAGATGAAACAAATGAAAGAAGGAATAAATAAATAAATCTCTCTTTAAAAATGTAAACCATGAAAGGATGGTGTATGGATTTCTAGATTTATGAAACTATCTGGAAAACTGGCATTTGTACAGCTTGGTTTTTGAGAGTTTGGGATCTGGAGGAGTTTTTTAATCTTGAATTTTGCAAATGCATTGATCTTTCTGTGTTATTCTGAATCTTGTAAGGATTTTTTTTTAATGATGGAGAGGAGAGAAATACCTAGCCTTTTAGTATTTGCTAGACAGTTCAGGGGTTCCACCTCTGAGAGAATTTCTTTTTAAGACCATCATTTTTGTTAATTCATTGGAAACTGTTTAATTTTTTGTTACATTTTGACACTTGGGTGACCTTTGACTTCTTTGTTCCAGAAAATCATTTAGGCTGACAGAGGGTGAAAAGAGCTTTCAGAAGTATCTTGGTTCATGGTCCTTTTGAAACAAACCAACCCTCCTTTTCTACCAGTCCTAGCCCAGACATAGTGATTGCTTTAAATCTATATATTGCTCTGGTGAACAAGACAGATCAAAGACCTCTCTTAAACATGTTTGAAAAATGTATATCCGCATTGCAGGGGGGAAAGGGGGGGCTGTATGGAAATCAATAATATCTCATTTAAGCAGTCTCTGTGACTTTGACTTCAAAGTGACTTCAATGTGTGTGCTCAATTTCAAAAGAAAATGAGGTCTGCAAAAGGGGGGGGGATAGGGAAGAGGTGCATGGTTTCTCCTTCCTTAATTCTATTTGTAACCCAGCTCAATTCTAGAATGTTCTATCACTAGTGAAAGAGAGCCTGCTGCGCCATGTCTTGAGGACAGGTTTGTTCATTGCTGGCTCCTTTGACTCTGCCAAAGACAAGGTAAAGTTGTAGGAGGTGCAAACAGCTTCCCACTTTCCTGCTTTTGGAATGCAAATGGGCCACTTCTCTAATGAGAGAAGGAGGCAAAGAACAAGCACATCAAGGGCAGGCAGCCTGGAAAAGTAACTGGAGTTGTTTTGCTTCTTGTTTGTCTTGAAGTCTTACAATAAGATCTGTCTCGCTTCCTTAAAAAAGCATTAATAGAGGCAGGGCCTTCTACCATGTGTACTTATTATTTTTGTTATGTTATTTCTTTTGTCATGTATTGACTGAATTTGAATGTATTCCTTGAATTTTGCAAATTTCAGAACAGTGTATAGCAAGTTAGAGCAAACCAATACAAAAAGGTACAGTTACTCATGTTACTCAAAATAGTGACTGGGATCTCTACAGAAATTAAAACCAAAGACGTTTAGGCACATGCCCAACTGCATGTGTATTCCACAAGATGGGAGCCAATGCATGAAGGGGTCGCCCCCTGGTAGACTCAGGAGGAGTAGAAGCACCATGCATTAATAAATTTAGAAAGTGGGACTGTACTAAATCACATATTGTACACATATTGCACAATTAAAGCTGTATGATTCCACTTTAGTTGTGATGGTTCTATTTCATGGATTCTGGGAATTTGAAGTTTCATGAGATACTTAGAATTATCTAGTGCACTCCCTTGTACTAAACCACTAGATCTATTCAGAAGAGAATTAAAAGTACCTCAGGATGTACTAAACCACTAGATCTATTCAGAAGAGAATTAAAAGTACCTCAGGAAACTTGAAATTCCAGAATTTCACAGGGTGGAACCATGGCAGTTAAAGTGGGATCAAAGTGCTATAATAGTGCAGTGTGGATGCACCAAAGTGTAGACTACCTACTGCATGTCACACACACACCCACCTTAAAATCTATATTGACCATGGGCCTGGTACAGACAGGCACAATGTGGTGTGGCGTCGTCGTCAGTAGGGTTAGGGAGTGCACACCATGCACACGCTCCCTAACCCTAGTACGTACTGGCGGCAGCAAAATGGTGGCACCCTGTCTACATGGGTGCTGCCATTATAACGTGATGGACGCATAGCATCCACACATCATGCCGCGCTTGTGACATCATGAGTGTGCCATTAGCACACTTGGGCGTCACAAGCGTGATGCAAAAAGAACCCACTTTCTTTTTCCACCGGCAGGAAGCTTCACAGTTTAGTGGCTGAGGCTTCTCTCCAGCGGAAACCCAGGTGCCAGCAGGCTGCCCTTTTTGGGCAGTCTGTACCCCACCTTAGTCTATTCAAAGAGTGAAATGAGATCTTGAAAAGCTTCAGGAAGAGAGCACAATCTCACTGAGGGACAGAGACCAGGGATAGTTTTACTATATATAGAGAGATGTGACCTGCACAGATGGCAGGTTCTGAGAACTGTAAATTAGATTGTTGCCTCAGGTGTAGGGGACAGTGCTATCCCTTTAAAAGTGTTAAAGGTTTCAACTGTAGGTCCAGTCAGTATCTATGGCGGGATACAGAATGCCACTTTGGGGTGGCCTGCACCTGCTCCTTTCCCCGACGGATCGGGGCCTGATCTGCCACAGTGGCAGCCCCAGAGGCCCTAATCCGCCGCTTTTTCAGGCCTTGGGGAAGAGGCAAAACGCCGCTTCCCCGCAGCCTGGAAAGGGGGGACACCCCGACAGCGGCAGGGAGACAGAGAAAGGGGCCTTCAGTATTGCTGGCACGGCTGTGTTAAGGAGCTCCTTTCGGTGCCGCTGAAAGGGCACCACCATTTTGACGTACTGAGTATGTCCTAGGGTTAGGGAGCGTCTGAAAAGGATGCTCCCAGGAAACCCTACCACGTACTGAGTACATGCTTAATGGCCTGTTTTTACAGGGCCTATAATGGGTCATGAGAGAGTGCCTTGACCTTTACTGCATACAGCAAAATATCTCAGATCAAAATATCCTTAACAGATCAAAGTTGTAGGAAGAAATGCAGAAATGTACAGGGTACAAGGTTTTTAAAAAGCAATAACCCTATTTAATTCGCACAGGAGACTGGGATAAGAGGTTTGAGGGGGAAAATACATACACAACCCCATATGTAATTTGCTGTCAGTTCTGCTGATGGGTGAAAGGAACTAAAAATAACAGAATCTTCATCCCTCTCCTTTTTGCGCCATATGTATCAAGTAAACCCTTTTCCAATTCAATCTTCTCCAGGTGGCAAGGCTAATGGAAGCTGGCCACTGAAGCAGTTCTGGCCCAGCTGCTGGAGTTATCAAGTGATCACTGCAGGCAGAGAAGGCCTCCTTGGCTTTCAAGCTGAGCTTTGCAAAGGAAACCAGTCCCATGTGGGTCATTTTGAAGACTACAGTGAAATAAAACCCAAGGCTTATTTGCTGATATATTTTCTTCCTGAAATGGTTGGTCACATAAGGAGGACCCAGAGCTAAAGCTAGGTTATGAAACATAGCTAAGGATCATATTATGTACAACATACCATGCAACAATGATGTCCCGATCATTTCCTGTCACCTCAAATTTTCTTACATAAAATTGGCAGCTGTGTGCTCAAGTTCTTTATCGTATTTGTGTGATGAACAGATGTGATTTAATAGTCTGTGCATTTGTACAATGTGGATGGCATCTTATTCATGAATCGTCTTAAATCAGATTTAGACGATTGCAGTTATTATTCCCCCCCCCCCCGGTCATTGTAGAGATCAGAATTCTGTTTTGACCACACAACCAAACGTCCCTCCAAAACTTACCTTGTAAAGATTGCAACTCTCCAACACAGCCATTTCTCTATTGTTGGATAGTGGATAGGATGTAGCTGGATGTGCCACAAGGACATCATCTGGACAACTTGGGTCCAGACTGAAAGACTGCCTCCATGTATGCCTTGTCTGAGTTTTAAGATCCTCAAGGGAAGGCTTTCTCTCAGTTCCTTCCCTGACATAGGCTTGTTTGGTGAGGACATGGAATATGGCCACCAATAGCCTCCTTGGTGTTCACTCCCAGATTGTGAAATTCCTGGCACACTACACATATTATAACATTGGTTAACACCCTGTCCTCACGAGGATGCTCTTGGCCAGTTTTATCATACGGTCAACCCTCCATATCCACAGATTTTTTTATCCATGGATTCAAGTATCCACAATTTGAAAATATTTTTAAAATGTATAAATTCCAAAAAGGAAACATTCATTTTGCCATTTTATATAAGGAGCACCATTTTACTAAATCATTGTGTTTAATGGGACTTGAACATCCACAGATTTTATTATCCACAGGAGGTCTTGGAACCAAACCCCAGCAGATACCAAGGACCCACTGTATTTCTTTTCTGCTTCCCAGCATGCATACACCATCTTGCATAACTCCTTCCACCAGTCATCTGATCATCCACCAACCTGGCCTTAGCCAACATCTTTCCTCCTGTCTCTGTCTCTCAATGGCCATATTTAAAACTGAACTTGTCACCTCATCACCATACCGACAGGTTTTGCATTTCTATGGCTCTTCATACAGTCTTGGTATATCGGTCCTTCCTAATTCACTCCAGTACACTCCATGCATCTGAGAAAGTAGACCTGATCTACAAAAACTTGTGCTACAATGTCTTTTGCTCATTTGGTTTCAAAGGTGCTGCTAAATCTATTTGCATAGGGACATGCAGGTAATTCATAGATTTTGTGTAGTAGTATTTAAAACATTAGTTAAGAGACCAGGTATAAGCTACAGCTCTTGGCATTTCCATATTTCATCATCATAAATAAAAGTGGCAGGGGTGGTGGAGATTGTCTTGCTTTTCTCAGTAAAAATTGGACATTTAATTTGCTTTGTGTGCAAAATATTAACTCGCTGCACATTTTTTGCAAGATTTTTGAAGCTGCCCTTATTTCGAACCTTGATCATGCTAACAACTAATAGCAATTGAAATGCTGGCCCTTGTGGTTTAGGTCTAGCTCACTCAGATGTGCATTAAAAACTCTCTTGCTTTTGTTCTGGCTGATTTACATGATACAAATAGCTTTCATTAACACAGAGAAAAACTTTCTAAACATTCTTTATTTTGATTTTTCTCTCTAGTCTCACTATTGTCTTCAGAAGAGTTAGAGTGGAATATACATGAGAGGAAGATGTGCAGCTGCAGAGCAAGATACCTCTCTTGTGTTTCTCAGTTTGTTTTAATTGGGTTTAAAGGAATAGAAAGAGGGAATTGATTGACACACTACATATGATTTCTGGCAATGAACAAAATGCCTCAGAACAATACTAATAAAGGTTCAGCCCGGTTCAGGAAATAGCTTTCTCAGGCTGCAACTGCACTGCAGAATTAATGCAGTCAACACTGCTTTAACTCCTATAACTCAGTGGTATGGAAGTCTGAGATCTTCAGTTTTGTGAATTATTTAGCCTTCTCTGTCAGAGCTCTGATGTCACAACAAATTAAAAATCCCAGGATTCCATAGCACTGAGTTGTGGCCATTAAAGCAGTGTCAAACTGCATTATTTCTGCAGTTCAGATGTAGCCTCAGTTATTGTCCTGGCTGAAATTGCAGCAGCAGCAGCTGCTGCCACATTACATTGAGTAATTGAAACCTTTGGAACACAATTCCCTTCCCCTTACTTCTGTCTGTACCTCCCCCATTTGTAAATATGTTATCATTTTAAAGTTATTGGTAAAGATGCATACAGAAACCAAATTAAGATGGTGATGGAAATTATTCATATGCTTGGTTTCTTTGCTGAGGACAGAAGGATCAAAAATATCCTGCTGTTTTTTTCTGTATCCAGCAGATATAATAATGGCTTTACTTGTTTTGTGAATGTCACTCATATAATGAACATACTTTCAGTCTCACGTCTACTGTAGAATCAGACATTCTTGCCCAAACCATTCTTGCTCAGATATGGATGCGTGTTCAAGGTTTAGATAGTCCATTTCATGCATATGATAAAGTAGGCTATCACCCAACAAACCTCATGGGGCAATCAATTGGTTATTGTGCAAAGAATGCAGGTATATTTGTTGCACCTCGATAGTACCCAGTAATGAAACTATTTTCTTTCAGTTGAATTATGTCAAGGAAGTTGTATTCTATTGAGCAAGTTAGCCATAGCACAATCCCCTATTTTTTTAACATTATCCTAGGGCTTTTCTTGGGAAGGTTTATTCAGAGCAGGTTTGTCATTGCCTTTCTCTAAGGCTGAGAGTGTGTGACTGTCAAAAGCCAGCCAGTAAGTCTCTATGGCTGACCAGGGATTTAAACCCTGGTCTCCCAGAGTGTCAGCCCAATGCTCAAACCATTGAACCACACACACACACTCTCTCACACCACACAGCCTGTTACTAGGCCTAAAATGTTGCTAGTGAAACAGTTGGATTTTCTTCCCTGCTTACCCTACCAAAAGTCAAGAATTTACATTTTAAAATTGTAAGTTATTACAAAAATGTTTCAGAAACCCTACTTTGTTATCATAGCCAATGGATTTTTAAAATTTGTTCTATTGTTTGTTACATTTAGTTCCTTATTTTAAAAAGTGAAAACAAATACTTATGTAATGTGAAGTCGAAGGCTTTCATGGCCAGCGTCCATAGTTTTTTGTGGGTTTTTCAGGCTAAGTGGCTCTTCTAGAACATGGCCACATAGCCCGAAATACCCACAAAAAACTATAAATACTTATGTAAATAGCCCAAAAATTTTTGGTGAATAGTTTCAAAATGCCCAATGCATTATTAGCACTAGTAACAAGATAAAGGAATGAGTAACCACTTCTCATTACAAAAAAAACAGAAAGACCCCAACCAATTGTTACATAATTTGCAAAAGGAATGTTTTTAAAGCCTTCCCTCCAAATGGACTATCCAAAGGGCAGTGTCATCACTTATAACACATTACTTCTAAACTCTGCTCTGTTGAATTTTAGACTCTGAGCTCCTTGCAGATGATCCTTACCACAAAGAAGGACAAGATACCACAACATGGAGTACATTCAAGAAAAAAATGTAATCCGTTACCACAGAAAAGCTAAGAACATGCGCAGAACTGCAAATTCCTACTTTTTTGTCATGTTCAAAATGGAAGACACTTGGGAATTCCTCCTGGACAGGAGGTTGAAATGTAGGACATGTCTGGGAAAAGGAGGACACTTGGTCAACCTAGGTCCTTGGAACAAAGAACTATCCTCTTCTGTTCTGTTTGATTCATAGATGTCACTATCTAATTATATTAATTATTATTATTTTTGATGTTTTTCCTCTCCAGTTGCAATTCCACATCCCTTAATTTAAAAAATCAAATGAAATTATAATTGCAACCATTTCCTTATGGATTAGTTATAGCATGATGGTTTGTGTGGTTTGCAAAATTTGGAGAAGTGTGCAAGATAACTGTACTCCAGTTAGCATACTGGTCTAAGGAATGCAAATGTCTATCAGCTTGCCTGAGTCTTAAGACCTTTGAGGGAGGGGTTTTGCAGTATTCCACAATTGTCACAGGTCCATCTGGTAAGGATACATGAGGGGGCCTTCTCTGTGTTTGCTCCCAGTTTGGCCCTCTACTACGCTTTCCTTCCGCTGGTTGGTAAAGACCTTTTTATTTGAACATGCATTTGGCTAGTAATTGGTTATACAGGTGATTTTCATAGGCTATGTAAGCTATACTTTTTTTCTGATGTTTTATACTGATTAAATTAGTGAATTTCTAATAACATAACTGATTCTTTTTTAAATACATTTTTTATCATCAGGTGTTTAGTTGTCCTTTGTTTTTAGCTACGCTGTATGCTGTCTTGAGTCCATTTCAGGAGAAAGTCTATAAATAAATAACATATAAATATAACCCCGCTTGGGTTTGGTTCCAGGACCCCCCGTGGATAACAAAATCCATGGATGCTCAAGTCCCATTAAATACAATGGCAGAGTAAAATGGCATCCCTTATATAAAGTGGTAAAATCAAGGTTTGCTTTTTGGAATTTCTGTATTTTTAAAATATTTTCAAGGTGTGGGTGCTTGAATCCATGGATAAAAAAGCCATGGATAAGGAGGGCTGACTATGTATAAAATATAAATATACAATATAAATACATAAAATGCATGGGATTAATTCACTTAAGAATGTAGCTCAAATAGCATCCTTTGCTTTCTGTGAGACTTTTAGAATTTAGAACGAAGGAGGATATCATTTTGATGAAGAGACTATGAGCCTGGAAGCTGGCGGAGGAGACTAGTGATATGTGTTTCTTTTTCTTGGGTTTGTTTTCCTTGGAAATATTTTGGTCATCATCACTTCCACGTACTTAATCAGCCCAAGGAGAGAAGATGAGAACATGTCTGATTATAAATAAAAATAAAAGGCAGCCAGACAAAGGGGATTCAGATATGGAGCAGGTGCTTAAAATTCCACAAAACAATGCTCTGTGTGGAACAAACAGGATGCCCTTAGAACGGCCGGGATAATCTGGACAAACTGTTGACATGGTGAAAGGCAGGCCACAGGTGCTGCTTGAGTGCTTCCCCCCACATAAGATTTCTTCTTTTAGTTTTCCTTCTATTTACAAGTATGAGATTTAGGCACTATTATTGCCATAGCACATTATTTTTACTATGTGTAATGGTAGCAGTGAACTAATAAACTAGGAAAGCAAGGTTAGGCAACTTATGGCCTTTTGTCTCTTGATGGATTGCAGTTCCCCTTTCTCACCATTGGCTATACTGGCTGGGGCTGATGGGACATCCAACCACATTTGAAGACCCATTGTTCATCAAGTGGTCTAAATAGTCAAGGATTGAAATCTATTTCATGCTCCCCATACAGTTCTCATTCAGGATCTAATTAGAAATACATTTTTTTTCTCATCTTATTTAGATGCAGTCCAAGATGTTGGAAGTAAAAAAAAAAAACACCAAAGAGTTAATGTTTGTATAAGAGTCCTTATTTTTTAAAAAGAGAAAAAAGCCAATTCTTTTCTTTTCTCTCTTTTCTCTTTTTGTTTTTTCTCTCTCAGAATATTCTCTTACAATAGCTCTGTTCTTGAGTCAGTACCTTAATAATATAGCAATTAAAAAATACTTTCTCTTTAAAAATATACACACATGAAACTAATTTCTGCAGTTTAGAAATAGCTGTTATCAATCTATAAACAAAGCCAGGATAAAAGGAAGCCCGGTTAGCATTAGGATAGGAAAGGAAGGAGAGAAACTTCAGTCTATTGAGAGCATTAAAACACTTTTTCATTTGATATTTAAAGTTGACTTAAAATCAATAGAAATTTTAAAAATGCAATTATTTTACCCCCCCCAAAATAAAGGTGCACATAATGTAAAAAAAAAATGCTTTAATAAAGCTTTGGGCCACAAGAAGTTATGTTTAAAGAATCTTCCTGACTAATAATTCCACAGCAGAACAGCATTTAAACTAGAATAATACTTGACACCATTATTTTAACATAAAAACAAAATTGTGGTTTGCTACAGAAACATGGAGATCTAGTGCTGCAAGCTTCTTTTTATTGTGAGGGATTGTATTTTAATAATGCCCATTGTTAAAGAAGCCCATAGAAATGGCAGGCAATTAATTTCAAGGCTGATTTCCCCTCTGTCCCCCCGCCACCCCCATCTTTCTTCTGTTTTGCCAATAAACATGTTTGAGCCAGGTGTTAATTACAAGCACCAATAAAGCCACAGAGCTGTTCTTGTTCACTTGGGGAAAATGAGTGGACTCAGCACTTTGCTGTTATGTTCATTTAACTTATTTACTGCACTTAAGTTTCCCCATCTGGTTTTCTGTGTTCTGAAAAGGGGCTGGGGGAAGGGGAATTTGGTTGCCTAGGATATTTCAACCACCGTGGGCAATTTCTTTGAAGAGCTACCTGTGCAAAATGTGATGGTATGAATATCTTCTCCATTGAGCTGACCTTTTATCTGCAGAGCTGATGGCTTCTTGCAAAATCATCCCGAACTACATTCTCCTTGGGGGTGGGAGGGCAGGTTATGGGCCTGGCTGTGTGCACTACCCATTCCCTTTTCCTTTCTTGCCTGTCGATATTCCTTCAGAAATTTCAGGGTGGCTTCTATAGGTTTCTTCTGTTCATTGAAAGCCTTGGTCTCCTCCTGTTTCAGCCTGGCATGGATCTGGTTTATTTTACTTTGCCTTTCAACATAATCAAGTATTGGGTGCTCTTAGGCCTCTTAATGGGCATTTCTGCTCAAACCAAGGATTTGAAACTGGGCTCAGAAATCAACATACTGAGGATCTCAGCTTTTATTCTTTGTTTCAAAGCACATTTCTAGGCCATGTTGATGTAAATACAGGTCCGCAAAGTAGGGGTGTGTATGTGTGGTTGTTTGTTAGCACATCCTGCATACTCCATACTGTATTTGAGGTCCCCATATTTTCATAGTTCAGATCTGGAGCCAGCATGTTCCTGAGAGTTTACAATGACCTTTAGGAACACTAGGTCAGGTTCCCAGGAAAAAGGAAAAAAGATCCAATGAAATCAAGGCTCCTTCCTTCTTAAGTCCTCTGCATTTCCTCTTGCACCAAGAGACCAAGGAGATCTCATTGCACTGAAGTAGTAAGCCAGTACTCTTTGCTTACCCTCTGCCATGCTTCCAGCCAACTTCCTTGTCAATTCACCCTTGGGTTGTCCTGATCCAATGACTGTTTTTGTCACTTTAAAGTTAAAGCCATCAGCTAGCCATCAGCACGGGGTATGCAAGGTGTGTTGATTCTTGGGAAAAACATCAAGTTTTGTTACCTTCCAAAATTGCACATCTCCAGAGGCAAGTTTTCAGGTATAAACATTGGTTCCAAGGACCTAGTCTCCACAAATACACAGTATGCATAAAGTTTCCCCTGGCTGCCCTCTGTGTATGTTATGTATCAGTCTCAGACCTCAGTCTGAGCCACTCCCACTTTCTTTTATCTACTCTTCAGAGAGGTAAATATTGCCCTCCTTAAAACTCCCTCAAACTCTGCTATTCAGTTTTAATATTTCCATTTCGTTAGCTCTGAATGGTGTGTCTCTGTGAATTGCTGTTGTGTGTGTGTGTGTGGGGGGGGGGGTTGACACTCTGCATTTTTCTAAATAAAACCCTCTTAATTCACCTAGACCTGGAGTTCTTCTCAGTCGTTGCTAGTGCACACAGGTGCCAATGATCCAAAAGGTTACCCAGCCTCTTGCAAAGCTGAAAGAATATGACTTGCCCAGTAGGTTTTTATGCTCAAGCTGGGAATTGAACACTAATTTCCAGGGACATAGTTCAACACTCAAACCACTACACTATGCTGGCTTGCTGTTTATATGCTGTTTACTTAAATAAAAAAATAAGTAATACAGCCCGCAACCACTGTTAAATACTCAAGGGAAATAAAATAAAACAAAAGGACACAACCAAGCCCACAATCACAATAAAAGTCTCCAGGCTCCATCCCTACTGAATGTCCAGTGGGTAGCGAGGACTGCATTACTCCACTTGACCTTTGGTTCTAAAAGCAACCATTGGCTTTTGGATTGTTAATTGTGTATATATATGTTTTAAGTCTCCCTCTAAAATTTGTTTTCATTTTTTCTGCTGTGAACAACCTGTGCATTTTGGTACACTGGGGAAATTATTCACACTGTAAAAATAATCCAGGATGAATCTGGGTTGAATCTCCATTGTTCACATGCATCCCAAATGCACCTGAATAATTTTGGTGGGAGTCTGCAAAAACAAAACAAAAACCACCCTCTTAATCCGTGATAATCAATAGCAGTTTTTTCCTCAAGTTTTAAAGACTCTAAATTTTAAACTTGAAATATATATATACATACATACATATATATAAAAATCCGTATTGTGGGTAGTGTCAATAACCGATGCAAATAGACCCAGTAAAAAAACACTCCATGCCTTGAATGTATTCTGAATGCATTCACATTGTTGGCCCCATCTTTATTCGAATGCTTGCACATGTGAGCAACCAAACTTGCATCAATGAAGTTCTATAATGTGAATAATAAACCTGGAATGCATGAGTGAGATGAATCACATCTGGATGACTCCTGAGAGGTGAGAAACAAGTACCTTTAATATTAATAAATAAGCACACTATATGATATAAAAAGAAGAAGGCCATGATTTAAAGGCTCATTGTATAAAACATAGCAATCAGGCAGTTAAAGAAGTGTCCATTGGTGGTGGCCAGGGCTGAAATGGCTAGGGCCAAATGCAAAAGTAGGCTGCATCACCCCCTTCTCAATCACTGTCTGACATTCTGCAATACTCCCCCTCAACCTTTTTTTTACTGGCACCTCCATTGTCTGTTCTTCCCCCTTTTCTTTTCTTGGCTGCAGCAAGATTCTAGAGGTGGGACAATCTGAACTGATGTCAGAAGAGAGAAGGACTGTTGGATCTCTATGGGAGAAGTATTCCACAATTCTGATGTCACCACTAAGAAGGCTTTGGACAGCAGAGTCCAGTGTGCATTTTCAGAATGTGTCACACCACAGGAATAATTCCAGAATAGCTCATACGAAAAGAATTATTACATGGGAAAATGTCATTGCAGATAATGATGACATTGGAAGGTTACTTTTAAAAATGACTCGATGTTATTCATAGCATTTATTAAACACTAACTTGTTGCCATTACCTGTTATAAAATTTTAGATGTAACTTCTTATCATTACATTTTAAAGGAAGATGTGAGATCCATGTTACATTGCTCACTGCTTTTCATTGCATATTTGTTCCTTTTTTTAAAAAAAAAATCTGATATAGTAAAAAAGTTCAAAATTTGACTAAACAACCACAAAACATTTTGCTCTCCCCCAAGAGATGCGTTAACACAGTATGTGAACCTTGCTTGTTATGTAGAAAAAGCAATGGTGTAGCCCATCATTTTGTTGCTTTTGAATTATTACCCGCCATCTTACTTGCTGAAGTACTAAATTACAGGTGTGCTGTTATTTCTAGGTTCTGTTTTAAATCCCCAACAGTGAAAATTGGCATCGAATAAAGTAAATGTCTTTGCTTGGTGATTTAGTATGCAGGGGCACACAGTCAAGGCATATGTGGAAGTCAAGATGTACTGAAGAGATTTGGCATTGATTTCACTGGATTTTGTGAAGTGAGCTCTGTAAACATGAGCCATTTTCTTCATGGTGGTATAAACAACACAGTGGGTAAAGGAAGGAGAAAAAGAACAGCTACTATCTTAAACCTTTTCACATGTTTGCCAGACACCCCCATTTCCTTGCATAAACTACAAAAAAGCAATTTGTAAAAATTAACTGTGTGGACAAATTGCAAAAGTCAGTAGTGCGCAGGTGGTGACAGTGAAATGCTCAGAATTTAAGACAAACCCTTCCAACTTCTGATAAATTACTGACCAGATGCTGAAGCTTGTAATAGCTTTTTCAGTGGTCATGGTGGTACAAGAAATGTTAAGCTGTGACACTGAAATATATTTTCTGTAGGGCTCTTCCTACAATTAGGCAGAGTGAGGCAGATACTTAGGCAATGGATTTTTGGCTGTATACTTAACAAAGGGTCCTATTGCATGGGGTTAAAACCCCGACTTACCTTTCCCGAATTCAGTGCTAATTCAGGAAGCAGCTGGATCCTATCACACAGAAATCACCACCAAATCTCCACCTAAGTCCGTCCCGGATGCAGCCTGGGTCCTGCAAGCTGCTTTGGCAGCCATTTTTAGATGGTGGAACCTCCCGACTTCTAAAAATGGCCATGGAAGCAGTTTACAGGACCCGGACTGCACCAGGGATGGCCCTGGGTGGTGATTCGGTGGCAATTTCTTTGTGTTAACACCCAGCTTCATCCTGAATTAAGACTGAATTCAGGAAAGGTAATCCAGGGTTTTAACCCCATGCGATAGGGTCCTAAGGTGCATCTGCACTGCAGAAATAATCCAGTTTTACATAGCTTTAACTGCCATGGCACAATACTATGAAATTCTGGAATTTGTAGTTTTGTGGCACCAGAGCTCTGTGACAGAGAAAGCTACATATCTCACAAAAAATGGATGAAGTAAGTAACCTCTCCTGGACCAACACTCCCAAACTTGATGGAAACATCATTCATCCTTGCTTCAGTAGCAGAATGGACCTCCTTCTCCCCATGTAGCTGATGCCTGGTAAAGTAGGCTGGAGGGAGAATAACCATTGTGGCAACAGCATCAAAATTGTGACTAAGTAACAAAACAGTTATGAATGAGTAAATCTAGGGTCCAAAACACACTGCAGAAATAATCCAGTTTGAGACCGCTTTAACTGTCCTGGCTCAGTGCTAGGCAATCCTGGGAATTGCAGTTTATTGTGGCACCAGAGCTCTCGAACACAGAAGGCTAAATGTCTCACAAAACTACAGTTCCCAGAATTCCCTAGCACTGAGGGAGGACAGTTAAAATGCTTTCAAAGTAGATTATTTATGCAGTGTGTTTTGAACCTAGGTTTTATATTCACAATTGCTACTTAGTCACAATTTTGACACAGTAGTCACAGTCCTATCCCCACTCCAACCTAGTTTACTGGGCATCAGATGCATGGAAAGAAAGAGATCCATTTTGTCACTGACTGGATCATGGGTGAATGACATTTCTGTTAGGTTACGTAGGTGGGGTACAGACCACCAGAAAGCGGCTGCCTCTCTTTTCCACATAACTGCACAGCAGCAACCAAATTGTGTGGCACTGCTACGTGGAAACAAAAGGACCGCTAAAAAGTGGCTCCTTTTAGCGCTGCCGCAAACTGCCTGCGGCAGTGCAAGCACATTGCTACCGCGCATGCCCCCTTCTGGAAGGCACGCGGCAGTGACGTCACAGCTGTGCGCACTGTGTATACGGCGCTGCACAGCTGTGACGTCCTGGTGATGTCCTACGGTTGTGGGGCGTCTGGAAATGGTGCCCCGAGGTAACCCTAACACGTCACCATGACGTGCTAAAAGGCCCGTGTGTACAGGGCCATTGGGAGCTTACTTGCTTATTTTATAATAATATATATAAATAGCTATCCCATTATCATATTCTCTTTATTTCTCTTTGCACTCCAATTTTCTTTTTATTAACACTTCTCTACTCTTCTTGCATTTATAGTAAAAACTCCCCTAAAAACATTTAAACATAAATTTTAAAACAAATTTTGTATGGATGCATCCAATTCATGATCTGTTTAATTGTAGCCATACCTTACTTTCCCATTACCAGGAAGAAATGGCTAAGGTCAGTTTCTTTGTTTTTTATTTCTGGATTTTATTTCTGAATTATATGTCATAGAGCCAGCATAATGAAGTGGTTTGAGCCTTGGATAAGGAATCAGGGTTCGATTCCCCACTCAGCCATGGAAACCCACTGGGTGACCTTGAGTTAATCACACTCTCTCAGCCACACAAAAATCCATGATAGGGTTTCCTTAGGGTTGTCAAAAGTCAGGAATGACTTGAAGACATGCAACAACAACAATATCAAAGTGATTATCAAAATATGCACAGATGTCTGTGCAGAGAGTAAAATCAGTCTCACAACCTGATGTAAAGGAAAGGTGGGAATTTAATGCAGGTGCAGTTTGGAAACCTGCAACAAAATCAAAGCTGTCCGATTTCCACATCCCTACTCAGGGACATATTGAACTTAGCTTTTTGGACTCTACACATTGACTTTATGAGGCAGGTGGGGAAAGGAATAGCATTTAACTTTCTGCCTCAGGCAGCAAAATATACTTGGCAGGTGTTAGTCCTCTTCTATAGATAAAGTGAACCAAAACATTAGGATTAGCCACTGGCACAGTTTGATCTGAGAGATCAAACCAAATGTATCGCATCAGCAATACATTTGGATTTATCTTTACAAGCACAAAGCTATGATCCTACATCAGAGGCCAAAAGGCATACCCATATGATTTTAAACTCTCTTGAGGTAGATTAATTGCTAAATGGTTTGATGTGTTTTTGTCCTGTTTTCAGAGAGAACTTTCTTTCAAATAATAAGTAACAGGCCTCATTCCCACTACAAAATAAACTGGTTTGCAAACTGGTTTGAACTGGTTTAAATGGCCCTTGTTCGCACTTGCGTTGAATCCTTGGTGCGGTTTGTTGAGGGGACCCCAGCACTCAACCCATTTAAACTGGTTCTTGAAGATCTGCTCAATTCCCTGTGACTTTTTTGCTAAATCAATTCAGTGCTAGTGTGAATGGGATACGGATTGGAATCGGTTCCCTATGGTACAGTCACCTCTATGTTGAATCAATCCATCGATGAATGTGAAAGTGGATTAAAATGAAACGGGTAGGTAAATCAACCAGCTCAAATAATGTAAGCATCTATTCAGCACTAAATAGCGTCAGCAATTCGACTCCAAAACTGATTTATTTTGTAGTGGGAATGAGGCTGCAGTCTGCTACGGGTGAAGGATTCCCATATATGACTTCTCTAAACAATATGTAGGCTACCAAATAGCTTATCCACTGCAGCATTCCACAGGGACACCACCAGGTTTATACTGTATGCCAGTCCATGAAAGTACATTATTTTCATATCAACATCTCTAATGCTCAAAAATGGTACATATGCTGGTATCCATGCTACACCATTGGAAAGGGAAAGTCTTTTATGCATGCAGACTGAACAATTAATGCACTTTGGCACCACTTTAAACTGCCGTGGCTCAATGCTATGGGATTTGTCATATTATGAGAGACATCTACTCTTCTCTGTCAGAGAGCTCTGATGCCATAACAAACTACAGATCCCATACTGTAGCTCTATTCCATAAGATGACAGTTAAAGCAGTATCAAAATGTATTCTACAGCATGTCAGCAACCAAGGCAAGTTGTGTACACACATATTTTTTAGCCTGTTTGTGCTAAATATCCTGGTAGTAATATATATTATTTAACAAACAAGAAAAAGGTGGAGGAAAGATACATTACAGTTCTGAAAAGCGAAAAGGGAAAGGTTTATAAGATCTGAAGATAAACCAGAGTAAACCAGTGGAAAGCAATGTTGATTGGCAACCTCTCTCCTGTTAGCCATTTGGATTATTATTGTTAGCCATCAAAGAATAGAAAAGATAAAACCTGAGCCTGAGATTGGATCTGTTTATTCTGTCATGTTTCAGTTTAGCTCCAGGCATTTATTTGTACAAAGCCAAAGGTTGCAGAAAAACTTAGTGCAACTGCAGTGCTCTCATGCTTGACCAGATCTAGTAAGGAGAGAGTCATATATCTTTGTAAGCGATATATCTTGCAATGCTTTGTATTGTGGAGCAAGAAAATCCTGCAGAATTTGTGAGAGGATAGTTTAGAGAATTTTGTGCTGGATGGAAAACAGTAAAATCCCAGCTGATTTAAAAAAAAAAACACCTATGGAATCTGGCACAGAAAATGAGTGGAACTTTGGATAAAGCAGCTGATGTTTTTCAGGATGTGGTTGGAATCTGACATCACTGTCATAGCTGTAGAGATTGCTGTGGGTGACACACATACTTGGCATTGTCAGGGTCTATATAGCATAGACAAGGGAGCTATGTTTAGATTCCACAGCCCTGTTCAGAGAGGATGAACCTCTTCCTCCTGGGCCTCTTGGGCCATCTCAAGCTGTTTTGTTTCCTTAGCAGTTTGGAGAATAATTTCCATACAGTATTCTTTAATGTGACAGTCTAGGTATATTTTC
>NC_056525.1:176010689-176154329 GCF_019175285.1 Sceloporus undulatus
CTATGGCTGCATCCCCATTGAACTCAGTGAGGCTTAACTCTGTAGAGTCATGTATGTAGGACTACACTCAAGTTTTTTGGGGAGATGGGATGTTGAATGGCATCTGTAAGTTCATGACATTCAGTTCTATTTTTCTTGTCATCAGAATAAACTGGAGAATGGGTGAATGAGCAAGACATTTGGCTTTTCTGGTTTTTACCTTGAACCTCATAACTATGGCTGCATCCCCATTGAACTCAGTGAGGCTTAACTCTGTAGAGTCATGTATGTAGGACTACACTCAAGTTTTTTGGGGAGATGGGATGTTGAATGGCATCTGTAAGTTCATGACATTCAGTTCTATTTTTCTTGTCATCAGAATAAACTGGAGAATGGGTGAATGAGCAAGACATTTGGCTTTTCTGGTTTTTACCTTGAACCTCATAACTCCCACTTGTATATTGGACTGTGGAAGGGTTTTTCAGAGAAACTCTTACATATTTTCACATTTCGCCCCTAAATGAACACACTCTGGGTGTGCATTTTTAAATACATTTTGCTCCTGTTGGCCAAACCATTTTTGTGAGAATTTTTGAAACATACACAATTTCCCCATGCATATTTTCCACACTTATGCATTTGGCAAACTGCTAAGGATTTCTTTTTGGTGCATCAACTGGATTGCAAGCTTTTCCATTTACAGCTCTCCTATCACAAATTGTGTCTGAGTACAAATTCAGAGGTGACCTAGACAAATTCTGGTTAAAAAAATAAAAAACAAAACCAAATAAACCCTGTAGTGTAACAATTTTTACTCTTTTTCTCAGTTCTATAGATTCTTAAAATGTTGTCCTGTGCATCAAAAGCCAGAAATATAGCAAAGCCTCTAGATCCATCAGTTTGTTACAACTTTAAAGATGGTTCTTGCATTATACCCATATTTTTGTTTCCCACAGACCCGCTATATGAGAAATGACTGTTCATATATAAAAATAATCTCTATTGAGATATCATACCAGAGCCAGTTATTCTCGCTGAACTCAGAAGTCTTTTCTAACCTTACAATTCATCTCTTCTTCCTAAAATGAGGAATAACACACTTCCACTGTCCAGAAGCTTTTATGTGCTGTAGTATTCTCTCCCACAGGAGTCTTGGGTTGCTGCCAAACTGCAGAATTAATGCATGTTGACACCACTTTAACTGTCATGGTGCCATACTATGGAATTCTGGGATTTGTAGTTTGTTATGGCACCAAAGATCTCTAACAGAGAAGGATAAATATGTCACAGAACTGCAAATCCCAGAATTCTATAGCAAACTGCATTCATTCTGCAGTGTAGAAAAAACCTTGGTTAGCTTTCCCTATGCTCTCTGTTCACTAGCAAAACATTTTTAATGTTAACAGACCTTCAGGTTTTCACTGGTGATGGCAGAAGATTCCTATAATGTGGCATGCTGTATTTTTTTATTTTTACTATTCTTGTATGTGTTTTTCATTCTTTTAAATGTTTTTATTGGATTGTCTGTTTGCTTGTTTGTTTAAAAATGTGATATATATATAATCTCTTTAGCTATATTTTGTTTTAACATATTTTTTAGATCCCATATTGGGAGAAAGAAGAGCGATAATTTAAACAGATAAATAAACACGTGTCAAAGACAACTGAACAGCTGCCACAAGCTGTTGGGTTAGGACAGGGAGACGTGGGACTTTGTGACACCAAGACATGAATATTAACAAGGGAGGAAGGAAGAAGTTCAATGAAGGAGGGGGATAAGAGGTTATTTGGGCATTTTTTGGTAGAAGCTGCATGGCCTGTGAAAAATAACTATTATTAATTAATCTTATTTTGACCCACCCTGAGTCCCAGATTAGTTTTGCAAAGTTTCTGTTTCCCTGCCTGAAATGTAACTTTTATGTCAGCAACTCCAGAAGGTGTGGCTACTGTTATAGAACAAAGGTAGGTAGGATTACTAGGAATAGGATGCTATTCCTCCATCACTCTAACTTTATTTTTTATTTATTTATGGTTGGAATTGTGTTGGCTAATCCCGGTTAATGTAGACCCACTCAATGAATTGTTGAATGATAACAAACGCATAGGTAAATCCAACTGATTCAACAGGTCTACTCTAGTCAGCACTAACAACAGGATTTAGGACATCTTATCTTATACTTGACAGGAAATTGGAACATACAGATCCTACATGTCATATGGCTGGCCTAGCTGTTCATAATCTGTACAGTATTCTTGTTTTACATGGTAAACATCTGGTCTCTTTGACTTTAGTAGATTTCACTATTAAATACCAAGTTCCAGAATCTACCTTAAAAAAAATATAGCATGCTCTACTGAACTAAAGGTCTGAACAAAGTTATCTTTGGACACTATGGGGAGAGGAACATGTAGTGTTTATATAATGGATTCTTAGCTACAAAGGAAATTTGCTATATTTATGGGCAATTGTTCCAGAATGGAATGTGGTATCAGATATTTATGCACAACTGGAGCTTGCCAACTTGTTTAAGTTTACTATTTGTTTTAACCCAGTAGTGGCCCTGGTGATTTTTATGTTCTGAGTAGGAATTTTAAAAAATATATAAGATAGATTTAAGGAACATCTCAGTATACTTCCTTACCTATTTCAGTGTTACGTCAACAGTGGCCATATTACTCTCAGTGTAACCAAATCAAACAGAAAAAATAGGATTGTGGATTGGCCAAAATCTGTAATTGGGAAGGAAATTGTGATAAGGGTGCAAAGAAATATTTGAGGTAGCACATGTATCCACTCCCATAAAATAAATATTTCTGCTGCAATGGAGATGGTGATTACCTTTAAAGCCCTACATGGCTTGGGTCCAGAGTACTTGAGGGAACACCTTCTTCCCTATTGTCCGTCCCACACACTAAGGTCCTCTGGAAGAAATCTACTACAGTCATCCTCTGTTCTAAAGCTGACTTGGGCACAGCCCTCTCGCCACTTGCACCGCTATAAAAGTGACCAAACATAGGGTGCATCTGTGCTGTAGAAATAGTTCAGTTTGATAACATTTTAAGTGCTTCAGCTCCATCCTATGGGATACTGGTGTTTGTAGTTTTACAAGGTCTTTAGCCTTCTCTACCAAAGGAAATTACAAAACTACAAATTCCAGGTTTCTGTAGGATGGAGCCATGGCAGTTAAAGTGGTTTCAAACTCCATTATTTTTACAGATAAAAATCCAGCTATCCTTTACATGATTTGAGAGTAAAAGAAAAAAAATCCTGAAAACAGAGCCCCTTATTAGTCAAACATAAAATCCTGCACCTGAACATGAGTTAAACTAACTTTTCCCCACCCTCCAGTATCACCTTTTTCCTTCCTTTATTTTTACTGCCTCTCTTGTTTCCTTTTTCTTTTTGTCTCCCTTTCCTTCTTTGTCTGGCGCGCAGCCTCCACCTCTGATAAGCTAGGGCCAGTTTCTAAAATCAGAAGGTAACTGGCAAGGTGGAAATCAACTCATTTCCTCCCCACCCACAATATTTGTGTTCTCTAAAGACAGAATGGGGGACATGGCAGGGAAAGGGGAGAGAGGGGTTTGTCTATCTCATGTGTAAGGGAAGACCCAGAAATCAAGGAAATCAGAACCATGCCGTGTAAAATTGTTACAGCTGTTTCTGGTTTTATTGGCTGTTTCTTTTGGATTCATACTCTCCGGCAACTTAATGTGACTGGGAAGACAGGCAGCCTGACATTGCTCTGTGGAGAGAGATCCTGGGGCGAGGACTGGAGAGGAAGAAGGTGTGGTCATAACTGGGAGAGTTTGTGGGAGAAACATCAAAGTGAAGCCTCTTAATAGATTACAGTAACCCAGGAAATTAAGTTCAGATGAAGTTAATACAAATTTAATAGATTAGAGACATAGCATTATGCCCTATCAGGCCAGGTTCCCATTCTGGGTAATTGACTAGTAGCTGTTGCGGAGACTTGGATGTTTTTCTTGAGTGGAAAGGACAACCCTTTCTCAACTTCCCAAGGGAACTTATAGCTCTTTGATCTACCTTTCCCTCCCTAAAATTCTTCAAAGAAATTGGGACATCCCACACAGGCTTATCCATGCAAAGGAAAACATACTATCTACTAATTAAACAGTGTCTCAGGAGGTTGTTATTGCTTTGCCTATTTTTAAGCATTGGTAGGGCTTAGATTTTGTGACCATGTTAAAAGGTGGAGCTATCCTTAAAGGAGATGGAATGCACCAAGGTAGCTGGCCTTTAGGCACAAGAGTCTGAGGCAGGAGAGGAGAAATATTTTTAATCTTACGCACATGCACATCAAATGCAGTTCCTGTTATGATTAAACAGCCATCAGACCAGGGCTGCTGCTGAAGGGAGGACAAAGGAAGCTCATGTGTTCCTCATTCACTCATTTCCAGGCATTTCGTTGTTAACTGCAAGAACATGGAAAGGAAAGGAGTGTGGGGGAAATGGTGAAGCAATCCATTCTTTATCACCATTGTTTATTCTGTTTGAACCTCGGCATACTTTCACTTTGTAAAAGGTCCCAATTAGAGTGTTCCAAGTTTTACTGTCACTTGAAAAGATAATCCAAAAAGAAGGATGGGTATGCTAACAAGATTCATGTAGGAGGGTTGGCCATGATCATTCATCCAGGGACCCTTTCACACTATACAATTATAGCATTATGATTTCTCTTTTTGGGCTTTGGTTTCATTCTATTAAATCCTGGATGTGCTGGGGTTTTTTTTTGGGGGGGAGGGGTCTTTAGATTTCTCAGCCAGAGAACTCTAGTGCCTTCCCAGACTACAGGACCCCATAGAATATAGCCATGGCAGTATAATAAACAAGAAAACATATTGGCCTAAACACTGTTGTCAGTGCTGACTAGAGTAGAACTATTGAATTAATAGGATTTAACTACATTTTGACTCACCATTAAAATATTGATGCAATGGGTTTGCTCTAGTTGGGACTAACTAATAGGATTCCAGCCATTATTGTTGCTGTTACATGCCTTCAAGACATTTCTGGCTAATAGCAACCCTAAGGAGAGCCTATCACAGGGTTTTCTTGGTGAGATTTGTTCAGGTTGATTTCCCTTTGCCTTCCTTTGAAGATGACTTGCCCAGGATCATCCAAAGGATTTCCATGGCTGAGTAGGGATTCTAACCCTGATTTCTAGAGTTATAGTCCAACACTCAAATCACTACACCACTGACATCATGAAAATTCAGATAATTTACATTTAGACTGCAATTCCCAACAGTGGCAGAATTCTAAACAGTTCTTGGAGTTGGAGTTGAAAAAGGAATTTTCCCAAGGTTTTTGACCCATAAACTACATTGGACTCTTACAATGTTATCTACAGTAGCCGATGCAAAAGCTTCCCTATGGATAGTTGGATTATTTGTTTGCTCAGATATTTTTGGTTAGGACATTTGGTTAGAACATCAAAAAGGTTTAAAAGTGGTTAACTTTGTATTTTTGTTTTTAAATAAATAATAGATTTTAAAAAACCCCAGTAAAACACAGCAGTTTTCAGTGCAAAAATAAATTAGCATTCAAACATTTTGGCACTCACTTGGCTGACAGTTTCTGCATAGTCAACTGTTCATGAATTATAAAACTAATAGATCTTCCAAAATCAGGTCATAATCAGGTCAACAGTTTCAGGAGTTGACACTGCTGAAGGTCTCCCAGACCTTGTTGCATCTTCAGTCTCAAAATTTTTATGTTGAAAGTTGGCACACCACTTCTTCACAGTTGCATACGATGGGCCTTCTCACTCAGTCTTTCAATCATACATTCATGGATTTCCTTTGGAGTTTTCTTCAGGAACAGGAACTTCATGATGACCTGACTTGAAAATTCCACATTTTTTTGTTGACATGTTTCTATCAATAATTTCCAAAAATCTAGAAATTTCAGCTATAATCTTGCAAACTGATGATCTACAATTCTTTTTAAAAATTATTTTTATTCCTCATTAAGAAGCACACAATAAAACAAATAACAATTCGACCCTGTGGTCCTACCTCCTTCCTACCCCAAAACAACAACCCTTTCACCAATCCAAATTTATACAGACCTGACTTCCTTCCTCCCTAAACCTACATCAACTTTTTCAGGCATGGTACATACCGCCCTGAAAAGGTGGGCTGGAGGCGCCCAGTTTTCTTCCAGAGGGACGCTGCAGCAACTAAACCATGCAGCATCCCTGCAGACCAAAACGAACCCGAAAAAACCGGGTTCTTCTTGGTGTGTGCGGACGCTGTCATCAGCGCACTATTGGTGCAGTGTGATGCATCCATGATGGAAGTGCGGCGCCCGAGATGCAGAAGTAGCACTGCGTTTGCATCATGGTGTATGTATGGTGCTGCATAAAGATGGCACCGTCCATACGTGCTAGGGTTCCAGAGCGTGCGGATGCTGCACACTCCAGAACCCTAGAATTGGGTCCAGGCCGCCGCAAACTGGTGGTCTGTACTGGGCCTCAGTCTCTTTTTTAACTCAAACTGATGATCTACAATTCAAAAGAACACTCTTTCAAGCTACAGAGACAAAATTACACTCAGATTTTGGAAAGTTGATCAGGCTGAGAACATTTCAGCACCCCCTTGTATGTTGTGTTGATTTTATCATTTCTGCCAGTAATTGTAAATACAGAACTCTGGGAAGAGGTTCTTAAAACATCATGTGGCCTGCTTCTGCTGCTATACAGTAGTATTTTATTGTATATGGGTGTGCTCAAAAAAGCCACTGCTCAGATACACTACTGTATTAAGATTAGAAGAGTCTTTGGTGATTTCCAAAAAGAATGCTGTCTTTATTGGTCTAGACCAACCAAAGAATATGTTGTATTTATAGAACAAAATTTTATTAAGTAAGATTCTGTAAAGTAAAGCTATATTGTTGGCATAAAAATAAGGGTTTTCTAGGTAGAAAGATTTTTGGATCTGTCCAATGAAGTTGAAAACATGCCAGCAAGCAACTAGTGATGTTTTAAACTTTTTCTCCAGAAGAGTTTAAAAGAAAAAGAAAAGGTGAGTTGATTTGCAATTATTTTGAAGTTTTGAGCTGTTGATTATAACTGAACTAATTCTATGTGCATATCATTTTCCCAATATGCTGGCTATGTGAGATAAGATGTTTTTTTTCTTGTTTAGTAACTGGTCTTACTATATGCACACATCATTGTGTATGCCTCAATTATGGAACCTAAGTAGTTCTTCTCTCATCCCTCATCCCTAAAAAGTGAGATGTGAAAAACGTATTATAATCATGACCATGTGTTCAAGTACAGTTGCTTACCTGGCACTGCAGAAGAACAATTCAAATATGATCCTGGCAGGAAAGATGCTTATTTTTCCCTTCTCATTGTAATCTGATGCAATGATCAACTACATAATTACTGGCAAAATGTCAGATTTATCTGAGAAAGTATCAGGCAATTGAATATCATTCCTTCAGCACTTTACACTATATATCTTATTTATGTTAACATTCATGAGAAGTCTATGAGATAAGCAATTACTGTTCTCATTTAAGAAAATGGGGAACTGAGACTTGAGATAGTGAGTCTTGTCCAAGCCCATCCAAAGAAATCATCTCTTTAAATCCCAAACTTGAGCTGTTTTGTGACAGCAACCTGTTGTACATCAGATGCTCTCAAGGAAAGCTTTTCTCTGCTTGGCAACCTCCAGATGTATATGACTGAAACTCTGATCAGTGATGGAAGTTGTAGTCCTACAGAGCTGAAGGGGGCAGTTTGGGGGAAGGCAGCTCTAGCATGTGACCATTTGATGTTTACAAGGATGTCTTTACCTGTAGCTTTATTTAAGTAAATTGAAAATTATACACAAGATGGCATCAATGTTAGCCAAAAATTCCTGCATCACTTATGATGCTGTAATCCCATTCTCACTTTTCTGAGGACTAAATATAAATGTTTGGGATTTCCTTTAAGTGTAAAGTATATTGCTTATCCTTTGGGCCTGGAACAGACTATGGCATCACATGAATGAATGACTGAATCATATTACACAACCTGATTAATCTTAATAAACCAATACATAATCTAGTTGCTAGAGATGCCATAGGTTTATTTATAGAGACCTCTTGTGTTGTGCAACAGCAGTGGCAAGCATATTTCAGAAAAGTCCAATGGCATTTATGGTCTCGAAGGTGAAATCATGATAATAGAAAACCCCATGGTCTTTTTTTTTTTAATGATAGTATTTCTCAGCAAGAGCTTGATCTCTTAAAATATATTGGTTGTCTCTCTCTTCTAAGACAGCAGGCTCATTTATGACGTCTTGAAGGCAGCTGGTCATGTCTTAGCTTCCACAGAGCACATGAATCTTGATATAAAGCTGTAAAGGCAGCTGGTGTCTAACACCTCCTTTCTGCAAGGAAGCTGTGAGACTTTGAATCTGAAATAACATTAAAGGGTCGATGTGTTTAATACAAGCACTTCTTACTACTTTAGCAAAAGATGTTCATTAGTAGGCAACATGCTTCTCTAGAGGCATGAATACTTCCACACCTTTTCTAGCACTCTGCTGGATTTATGTATAATGAAATAATCTGGAGAAACTTGAGCATGGCTGAGAGAAAAAAGTACAGGCCCACAGGGCACATAGTTAGGGCTGGTTCACACACCTCTCAAAATTGTTGATGACCACCTGGACATGCAGAAAAGCAGAAAGCCTACCCTCATTAAGTGACAGATGGATTAATTGACATCTGGTGAACATGTGTTCTCACCACATACCTCATTTTAATTAAAGTCAACATGGTTGTGGGATGGTGTTATCACATAACTATGGCAATATGTGGAAAGCTGAAAAGATGATTGTGAGTGTTATGTGGTACACTGTGACTGGCATCTTGTGAGTGGCATAGGTGTAAGTGTCTGTATATGTTTGTTTTTGATTGCTTCAGAGGCTGGTATTCCCTTCCTCTCTCTGTATTAACAAAAGCCTCCTCCAGACTTACCACAAAGCCACTACAGCCGCCCCATGGCCATTTCATGCCTGGTGGAGAGTGGGGAGAATTGCAGAAGCATGTGGCTATGACCGTGTAACCAGATACAAAAGGATTACATAATCTTCTGAGACCTCCAGAGGAGATGAGTGAATGCTAGTGAATTTCCTGTCTTGCTATCGGGATGTAACCAAATGCTTTTCTGATGTCCCCTTGCTTTCTGACTGGCAAAGAATGTGTGTGAGACTGCCGGGGGGGGGGGGGCTGTAATGACTCTATGGTAACTCTGGGGTGGAGAGAATGACCAGCTGTAATTCCACATGTGAAACTACTGGTCACTCAGTGTTACTTTGATAGAACAGTTCCTAATATAATCTTAATCCTCCTTCCAAATCTAAACTAAAACTAGGTTCAGGTAGCCAGATTTGTTCACATTCATCCCTATCTCCCTTCTCTTTGTTCTACAGTTTTGCTTTATGATTTAGATAATCAGCACCTTAGGACAGGAATCCTTTCCAACTGTTTTCTGTAAAGTGTCATGTAAAGAGTTTGGGAAAGTTAAGTCCCCAAATCCTTTAGTTGGCATGGTAAGTGGAAGAGCTGTCATTCAAAAACATAACTTTTCCAAGCTCATGCTATTAATAAGCAACAACAACATGTAAGTGGTGGTGACCTTCTGCCCATTTGTTTAAGAAACAGTTTGCAATACTGGATGAACCTTAGTGTGCTTGTAGTGTTCTGTAGGAATTGCTGTCATGACCTAGCAAGCAACACAGAAACAGACAATTTTTATTATAGAAGTGGCTGCATATTAAGAATATAAAACTCCTGCATACCATTAAAATGTGCAGTTGCTAGTTATAACATCATACAAAGAGCTGTACTTCATAACAGCCAACCCTGTTTTCCATCTCATTTACACCTACTGACCTTTCTTTTCCATGCAGAAACAATAGACAAATATCCAGGGGCATATGGAAAAACACTCTCTGACTCTTTCAACTTAATTTGGAAAATGTCTACTCCGATCAGTTGTAACAGCCCAGATCAGCTGGAAAACCTTGAATATGTTGATGACTAAAGAGGGCTATAATTCACTTTTTTTCTTGTTCTTAATTATATTGGTCCGACTTTATTTCCCCTTCCCCTAGTGAAAAACCAGATTTTAGTGAAAATAGAGGACTTGTTAGCCAACAATAGACCTCAGTAGGTAGATCTTCCTCTCACTAGAAACCCTGATATATACATGTATTTACATATTTCATCTCAAGTCCTAGGGATCTAGCCTAATGCCAAAAGACTTAATATAGTACTTAAATATGTCCAGTAGCCATCCATTGATCATACAGTATCAACATTGACAATTATTAAATAACACTAGAATCTCTTTTAATCCTCATTTGAAACAGTTGGAATTTGGTGGTAGCCTCATGTCTGTAAACAGATTATTTGAATGCCTTGGTTTTCGGAGGTGGGTGGGGAAAGGAAAAATTAACTACAAGAAGTTAATATACTTGGGAGAATCTACAATATTAGTTCTGCTTTCATTGGTATGTGCACAAAGTATTAATTCATGTTTTCAAAAGATCACCTTCTCTGTAGCCCTCCATAAAAATGCAATGGAAAGGAATGACTTACTATTGCAAAAGAAGACTTTCATTTGAGACCTAGGACAGTATATAATTTATAGGGCATAAATACCCTACATGCACCAGATCCCATCTGATTTTGGAAACTAAGTAAAGTCAGCCCTGGTTCATACTTGGATGAAATATAGCTGTAGGCTGTGATCCGGTACACACCACTGGTTTGCGGTGGCCTAGGGCCATACTAGGGTTGCGTGGTGGTGGAGGAGCCACACGCCATGCAATCCTAGTTCATGGTGGAAGCAGTATGAACGCGCGGCCCCATCTACATGGGGCATGCATCCATGACATCACTTGTGCACTCTAACCAAATGCCGGGGCACAGAAGAGACATCATTGTGCCTCTGGAGGCGCCTACGGTGCCTTATCAGCGGTGCGAAAAGGAGCATCAAAACTGAGCTGCTTTTCACCGTGCGCAGCATTCCCATGGCAACCAAACGGCCATGGGAACAATGTCAAGGAGAAAGGGGCCAGCTCCTTTCTCCCATGGCTCTGGCTATCTGGGTGTCTGGGGGCATGAAGCGGAGCAAAAAGGGGCGGGTGCAGGCCTCCCCAAAGGGTCGGTCTGTACTGTGGTTATATTTCAGTGGAAGGAATTGGAAAAATCATCTCTGAAAATTCTTTGCCTTAGAAACCCCTGTGAAATTCATGGGGGCACCATAAGTCAACAGCTGACACACACATAGGACTTTATCACACGGGAGGCAAGCATCCTCCTTCCGTCATTAAATTGCCATTAAATCATGTTAATAGTGCGATGCGGGGGAAGATGATCACTCACTCTCGAGCTTATCCCGTTCTTGTCCCATCTGTAAACAGTAATGGAGGTGTCATTTGGTATTGACAGAAACACCTGTTAATACTAAATGATGCCGCCCTTACTGTTTACAGACAAGAATGGGATAAGCACATGAGGTGTGATAATCTCCCCCCCCCCCCGATCGCACTATTAACATGATTTAATGGAGATTAATGATGAGAGAAAGATGCTTTCGTCCTCTGTGTGATAATCTTCATAGTTATACTTTGTACTTTGGCCTCACCCTGACACCTTAGCTCAAGAATACATTTTGATCTACAAAGAGCAGCAAAGCTATAGCTGTGGAAGACTTCCAGGAATGCGAAGGGTGTCTCAGATGGCTGCAGAGGGCCATGGTGTCCCCCCCCCCTCAACTTTTGTTGTGAACAAAAGTTCACAATAAATTCCCACTATAAAAGCTTGTTCACCCCATGCATGGTTACATGGTAACAAGTGGACAAAAACTACAAAACTCTTCCCTTTGGTGAAGCCCAACTTTTTGAGAACTTTACAGAGAACATGAAGTTGAACAGGGACACTCAACTTGCTGTCCAGAAGCCTGAAGTTTTCTTATCAGTTATAGTTTCAGAGCAGATTATTTATGTACAGTATGTATGTATGTATGTATGTATGTATATATGTTCGTTCTGCCTTCCTCCTGCTACAGGGACTGTTCTGGGTACTCATATCTGCAAATGATCTTATAATCTTGGCAATAGCCTGTCTTAGGCAAATTGGAATCAATAACTACATTCACACAGATCCTTCTAAAAGGGGAATTTTATCTAACACACACAAAATCAAAATATACATTGCATGGGGGAATAGCAAATACTATGGCAAAGCTTCAGAAATGGAAGACAGTACATGCAAAATACAAATAAAGAGAGTAAAATTGCTTTAGTACAAAAGAATCTGAGTGTTTGGAGTTAAACAATATGCAACTTTAGATGTTACTAAGAGGAGAGAGGCATGAGAGAAAGAAATAGATAAGAATATAATATTTTCCCTAATCCAATGGTTCTCAAATGATGGGAGGGGACCCCCAGAGAGGTAGTGAGACTTGGAGGTTTTGATTCCTCCTCCTCCTTCTCCTCGCAAACTTTTAAATGTGTAAAAATTACACATGTGTTGAGTAAAATACTGAATTTACTTAAATGAAATTATTCTAATTTGAATGATATTATTTCCATATAAATGTTAAAATGTGAATATACATGAATGTGTGAATGAAAATATGCACACTAAATAAACAAAGTATTCCCCCCCCCCCCCATATACTATGTTGAGTGGGAGAGCATGATGTCTGCATGTAGATGTAAAAGGGGAGGGATCCCCAAGGTAAAAAGATTGAATACCACTGCCCTAATTCATATGGGCACACCAGAGAAATGGGGACCGTTTTGGGGGATTGCAATGTGCAGGGTACTTCCTGAAAGATTGATCAAGATAGTGAGAGCTGATACTCCTGGCTGGAAAAATGCAAAAAAAGAAAGAAAGAAAAAAAAAGGAGGACAAGCTAAGGCCTTTATGCAAGATCTGGATTTTTAGGGAGAGACTTTGCTGAGATGGGCAAAATCTCTGATCAAATCTCACATTTCTGGAAAGGTATTTTGAAAGAATAATTGAAAAGAGCATAGCTTTGGCTAGGCATTAGTTTCACCAAGAGGCCTTCTCGGATAAGCTTGTTGAAGCTTCAAGTAAAACCACCCAAAAACAAACCACTTTTGAATTAAATATCATTTTAAAGCATCTCAAGAGGAAAGGTAAGCATGATATCAGGATTCAAGCATCCACAGTTTGAAAATGTTCAAAAAAGTATAAATTTCAAATCTCAAACCTTGATTTTCCATTTTTTAAATAAGGGACACCATTTTGCAATGTCATATTTAATGGGACTTGAGCATACATGGATTTTGTTATACACGGGGGAATCTTGGACCCAAACCCCAGCATGTTATAAGGGTCCACTGTATATTCACACATCTCTGGAGTCCTGACAACCGTTTTGCTATCACCAATCATCTGCTTGAGAAAGAGTGAGGTATGTACAGTATGTATGTATGTATATTCTGTCTTCCTCCTGCTTCTAACATCTAGGTATAAGAAAGAGTGAGAGTGAGATGCAGGACATACTTTTGTAGATGCAGGGCACTCTAAGATAATGGAGCAGATGGGGCAATATATCCCAATTCCCAGACTGTCTTGGACATCTGGTCTGCCTAGGAAAGGATATTGCAACAGCTGTTTTTTGTTGTTCAGATAGGATTGTGCACCCAAGTTGAAGATTTTATTAACAAACCTATATTGTTCATTATTACAAAAATAGGTCTGGACAGATCGAACAATCCCATATACCAAATGACCTTGTCCTATCTTTGTTTAATCTGTCGTGACAAGGCTGTAGCCTTTAAACGGTTCTTGAACCACACTGTTGGAGGAAATAAAATAAATGTGTTTCAGATCTGGCTGGTGTGCTAATATTTCTGTATTTATTTTTTCCTGCTTTCTGCAGGTAACAGAAAGGGCCAACTTCTCTTTTATCTGAAGAGCAGAAGCCTCTGCCAGAATTTTATGATTTGCATTGGCATAGAGAAGAGAGGAGTTTTGCCAGTAAAACCTTGGCCAACAAAAGTCAATGTATATAGCACAGAGACTAGTTCAGCAGAAAACATCAGGCAAGTACTCTTTCTTCTTGAGATCATATAATAAGAGAGTAAAAAATTCTTTGTTTACTCTGTTTTGCTAGGACTGTGTCACAGAGAAGCTACCAATCAGCTGAATGGAAAATAAAAAGGACACCCCATAACAATGTCTTTAAAAAGTCTTGTCTTGTAATCTAGAAGCAGACCTCTGTCACATTATGTGAGAGACTATTTGCATTAGACAATGCGAATTGATTGAAACCTTTTAGAAATCCAGTTTTCTTTGAAGTCCTGCTGTGTACTCAAATCTTTGGCTAATTAACTCTTAGGCAGCTTATCTAGCCTTCCTTAGCTGCCGCTTTTAATAACTCTTTTTCCTTGCACAATGATATTGTGGCTGCTCCTCATCTGCATAATACGGTACTTAAGGTAGCCATCATTTGCCGTCAAAGAGCTTCCTACAAAGATCTTCCCATTCTGTTTCTTAAAATCTTTGCTATAATGCAATGAAATGATTTTGTATCACAGTTTCAGATGAGTAACTAGACTTTCTTTACTAGAATTATTAGAGTCAGTGTGGTACAGTAGTTTGAGTATTGGACTATGACTCTGGAGAATAGAGCGTGAATCCCTGCCTGAGCATAAAAACTCACTGGATGATCTTGTTTTCTGCTGCTCCAGAAAATAGGACCCAGAGCCATGGATTCAAACTACAGTAAAAGAGACAGTAAGAGCTGTTTGGCAGTGGAACATGCTCCCTTAGAGTGTGATGGAGTCTCCTTCTTTAGAGGTTTTTCAATGGAGGCTGGATGGCCATCTGTTGGAGGTGTTTTGATTGTGTGTTCCTGCATGGCAGGGGGTTGGACTCGATGGCCCTTGTGGTTTCTTCCAACTTTATGATTCTATGATTTTATGACCTTACATAAGGCACACTCTCTTAGCCTCAGAAGGAGGCACTGGCAAAACCCCCTCTGATCAGATCTTGCCAAGAAAACCCTGGTCTCAAGCAGACGGATGGTTTGGAGTGGCCTCTGGTTGCTCCAGCTGTGAGTGTGCCCTCAGCAGCACAGGACCATGGCATTTACACACTGCGGACCTGAGGTCAGCTGCTGCAATGGACCACTGGCAAGGAGTGCTTTTTTGTACTCATTTTGCAGCCGGGTTTAGACTGCCTTAGGCGGTCATAGCACAGCTTAGGCCCTATCCAGCAGCATGTGTCGTCTGAATGCCATGCCCCGGAAGCATGAAGTTGTCGCTTTGGGCCTGTCTGTTTTGGGCCCCTTTGATAGGCTTGCCGTAGAGTCACCATAAGTCATAAACAACCTGAAGGCACACAACAGCAAGAGTTACAAATCCATAACTAATTTGTTATGTTGTTGTTATTCATAGTTCATGTGTATTCACAGTTGTGGTACTATTGCCATGATGCCTCCCAATAGTGCTTTATTTGGTAGCAGCTGTTGCAAGCAATAGAGGTCTGTTCTCCTGTTGATCTGGGCACAGCCTACTGATGCATCTATCCGGTTCCTGCTAGCAAGCTCTGGTGAGAACAGGAATTGCAATAAGGATCCTGCTTTTGATTGTCAAACAAGAGATCACTGGAGAGAGGGGGTGGAAACATCAGTCTGCTGCATCCTTATCAACAAAAGAATAGTCCTGTGTCATTTACAGCAGCTGCTACCTGATCAAACAAGATGGACCAAACTCCCACCCCCATTCTGTCTGACTCAGCAGCAGCCACTGCACACAATACAAGTCTGTTATTTTGTCTATAAGATTGCAGCAGACTAATGTTTCCACCTCCTTCAGTAGCTAATTTAAAACAGTAGCATGTTTTAAATTAATGCTGTTTTAATATGATAGCATGTATTTTAACTTTTTTTAATCATTGGGGCTTTATCTTTATCTTCTTTTAATCTTGTTTGAAGTCCTTTTGGGTCCCATGTTGGGATAAAGGGAGGATTTCAATTAAGTAAAGAAAGAAAATTAATAAAATCCTAATTAAAATCAGCTGGAAATGATTGATGTTGTAGTCCAGCATACACTGGGCCGTTAGTATCTGGTGGGGTTTGGTTCCAGGATCCACCATGAATACCAAAATCAGTGGATACTCAAGTCCCATTAAATATGATGGTCTAACAAAATGGTGTCCCTTATGCAAAATGGCAAAATCAAGGCTTGCTTTCTGGAATTTATATATTGTAAAAATATTTTCACACTGTAGATGGTTGAATCTGTGGATAAAGAATCTGTGGCTATGGGGGTTGATTGTATATGGATGGTACCACATGGGGGACAGCTTGGTACAGTAGTTTCCACAGTTGGTATTTAGCAATCTTTTTTCACATTTGTGTTCAACATGAGGAATGAAATTTCTGTGTTTTATGGAGCCAATTGGGAGTTAATGCAGATTGGTGAAACTGCACCCTAGACATTAAGCTCTCAGGGTCCCTGGAGCAATTAATGATCAACAAGGGGAAAATACACTCAAGTTAATCTTTTAAAATGCACATTATTGATCAAGTTGGAAAATGCCATTATTCCATGTTAACATTTCCAGGCATTAATAGTCAATCGATGAAGTGACAATTGAACATAAAACATGTAGAAAAAACAAATGAGATATTATTATGCTGTTCAGCTGAAAATAGCAGGAACAGCTTATTGACTTCTGGGATTCAAAAAAGTAAGCATTAATCCCTTCTAGGGCAGCGAAGTTACCATTGTCTACTGGAATGAGAACAATTTGTTAGGGGGCAATAGATAGTTAAGTTACCAGAACTTGCTTTAATCAGATAGGCAACATGTATTTTCCTGCTGCTCATAGAATGGATTAATATAACTCAGGTTGTACACCACTGACCATGAAATAATAGTATCTTCTTTGCTATCTTGCATGTTATATCTATTTTTTCTTCTTGGTGATAATACAGGGTTAATTGGATTAAACCTTTAAATCTTTTTCATTTCTATTTATAGATGGCATGCAATAGGTCAAATGTTCAAATGCATAATGTTTAATGCAAGCTTTATATAAGCCATTGGGTAGCTGTAAAATGTAAATCCTTCCAGTCAGCTCTTATTCAAATTACTTTTTATTTGGGCTAAGCAGCTATGGTTTTTCAGATGAGAGTGCAGTCCCTTGTTTGAAATCCATGTCATGTTTTTTATAAAGCAATGTATAATTATTAAAAAAAACACAAAAGTAACAAACAAGTTTTATTGTGTACACCTATTTATTGTATCTAAAATCAGAGTTCTTCTAGGGCTGGATAATTTATATTAATTGGACAAATGGGGAAATCCTCAATCAAATTCTTATTTGGGTTGGAAGGAATTGGGTTTTCTGTGGGTACTGCACTTTTCTAGAAGAAAAAACTGGGTTCCGGGCAGGCTATGGAGTTGAGACTGCCATGGTCGCCCTGGTAGATGATCTCCGTCTGGGCATGGACAGGGGTAGCGAGTCCCTGTTAGTGCTCTTAGACATCTCAGCGGCTTTCGATACCATTGACCATGGTATCCTTCTGGAACGCCTGAGGGAGTTGGGAATCAGGGGTACTGCGCTCCAGTGGTTCCGTTCCTACCTCTCGGGTAGATTCCAGATGGTGCAGCTGGGGGGGCGTGTGCTCCGATAAGAGGGCACTTACATCTGGTGTCCCTCAAGGAGCCATTCTGTCCCCCATGCTATTTAACATTTACATGAAACCACTGGGAGAGATCATCCGGAGACATAGGGCGCGGTGTTATCAGTACACTGATGACACCCAAATATGTTTCTCTGTGTCTCCGACTGATGCAGTGACCAAGGATGGCATCTCTCCTCTAGACGCCTGTCTGGAGTCGGTAATGGGCTGGATGAGGGAAAACAGACTCAGTTTGAATCCAGAGAAAACGGAAGTGCTCGTGATAGGTTCCCCGGGCCTAGGGATGGATATTTGTCCACCTGTCCTGAACGGGGTCACGCTCCCCTTGAAGGACTCCGTTCGCAGCTTGGGGGTGCTCCTGGACTAATCGCTCCACCTTACATCTCAGGTGGATGCGACGGTCAGGAGCACCTCTTACCAGCTGCGACCCTACCTGGGCCGGGGGGACCTTGAAACGGTGATACATGCTCTGGTGACCTCCCGGTTGGATTTATGTAATGCGCTCTACATGGGGCAACCCTTGTACCAAACTCGGAAGCTACAACTGGTTCAGAACATGGCAGCAAGACTGGTCACTGAATCTTTCAGGGCCAGTCACATAACACTTGTGCTTAAAGATCTACATTGGCTGCCCATTCGCTTCCGGGCGCAATACAAGGTGTTGGTTATCACCTATAAAGCCCTAAATGGCTTGGTCCCAGGGTACTTGGAGGACCGCCTCTATCCATATAATCTGCCCCGCACACTCAGGTCAGCTGGGAAGCATCTGCTGAGAGTTCCAGATGCAAAATATTCCACCACAGCACAGAGGGCCGTTTCCACCTCGGCCTCACAGCTCTGGAACTCGCTTCCCGGCAAGCTCCGCTCGGCCACCTCCCTCAACCTATTTAAGAAGGGGTTAAAAACATACCTTTTTCAGCAGGCATTCCCCTAATGTCCCCGACATAATTTCTACTCCCCCTTCACTGCAGTTTCACCTTGAGCTAGCTTGGAAATTATTATTTGTAGCTTTTAATGTATTTTTACTGCTGTTTTTATGTATGTTTGAATTGCAATCTTGTATATTGTAACCCGTCTTGATCTTTGGAAAGGCGGGCTAGAAATAAAGATTTTATTTATTTTATTTATTTAAGAACTGGCGTAAGAGGAAAGTTTTTAAACTTAGTGTTAAGGTTGTTATACTCCAGTTCTGGTACTGAATGTGCCAGATGTTGTCTGGACTGTTCTCATCAAAACCAGGATTTGGGCTGTGTGTTATCCAAATAAGATGCTTCCAGAACAGAGGGGAAATGGGCCTTTTGGCCCATGAAGATAAAGCCAATATCTTACCAAACACAAGTAAACCCATACTGTATCCAACTTTAGTCCTACCTGCTGGTTAACTGTTCTATGTGCTTTTACAGGTTTGTATTATGGTTTGATTATGTTAAGGTGTATTATAAGTTGGCATTTTAGAGAAAATAAGGTAATGTGTGAATGCAGGGAAGGGGGAATAAATTAGCATTTCTGATAGAATGTTGGAGTACACTGGATGCTGAAAGGCCAAAGAACAAGCACATGGCAACTGAAAAGAGAGAGTAAAAAACAACACTTGTGGAGTAAGTGATTGAATGTGGGATCTAGTGGATGAGGCTGAGCAGGGGTGGACACAATGCAGCCCACAGGCAATGTGTGGCCCTCAGGCCCTTGTGGCCTCTTCCAATTCTATAATTCTATGATATCATGCTACTTCATTATTTTTAACGGCATTGTTTATTTAATGGTTTTTAATCCTTTTTGGTTATTATGATTGGCTTTTAGCTGTTGTTGTTGTTGTGTGCCTTCAAGCCATTTCTGACTTATGGCAATCCAAAGTGAACCTACCATGGAGTTTTCTGGGGCTGAGAGTATGTGACTCATCCAAGGTCAACCAATGGGTTTCCATGACCGAATGGGAAGTCAAAGCCTGATCTCCAGTGTTGTAGTTCAATGCTCAAACCACTATACCACACTGGCTTATTACACAATGCTGTATTTCATTTCAGTGTATATTGTGAGCTGCCTTAGGTTCCTATTTGAGAGAAACACAGGATAGACATAGAACAATGAATTGCTATGAGGATGACTATTGATTAGCCAAGGACATTTTCAATGTCCTCCATAGGTTCTTCAAACCACTAGAATAATATGTTCTGGTTGTAAGTATGTATATTTACTCTGATCAAATGCATTGGAAATACTCTTATGCAGAGGATCAAGCAGTTTTTAGATCTGTACCATGGCTGTAGTGCCATGGCTGATCTAAAAATGATGCATCAAGGTCAAATTCATTGGCCAACTATGACAAATAGATTAGAAGCTCATGAATAGCTATAACTGGAAATTGGCACTAAAGATAAATGGTCAAGAGTCTAGATTTGTTCTCTTTAATAGCAACATTGGATTTTTGTTGTGCTTGCTAAAAAAACAGAATTCTGAAAGCTTTCTTTTTGGGGACTACAGATCCCAGAATCTCCATGCAAGCATGAGAAGAACTTCTATTGGTTGGAGTATTTTGGGAGTTGTAGTGCAAAAGGTAATTTTTCCAAGGACTAGTTAATGATATTCTATTTTTACAGATTGATTCACAAGCCAGCACCAGAGTCAATCTGAGAACAAGAAGCTTTGTTGTCTTGAGATGGAAGCTCTACCAGGTGAGTTAACACTGAGACAAAATTCCCTCCTGGAAGCTCTGTTTGCTGGTGTAAACCTTTTGCTGGAAACTGACTGAATATCTGCTGCCAGTATCTGTGTCAGCCAACTCTGTTAGGCTTTTCCAATTACACACATGGAAAATTACACAATGTAGTACATGACCCTGTCAGTGTGTGTGTGGTGGTGGTTATATGTACAATTTGCATTACCTAGACAGGAATGATACACTATCTGTGGCAAATACTCTTTTTGGGTCCATATATTTTTGAGGATAACCATTAAGCAGCTGTATGTTTATTGTGTTTTAATTTCATACCCCATATATGTGTCAGAGTGAATATTTATAGCAAAGTAAAAATATGATATGGACGATGTGAAATTTTAAACAATATAGAAGTTGTACAAATTTTAAAATATTGGGTCAGGAAGAGTAGCAACAAGTTGGGTTAAAAAAACAACACATAAATTGGCCAGATTAAGTTACAGGAAGGCGGGATTACAGTTGGCCCTTCTTAAACACAGATTTTTTATACACGGATTCAAGCATCCACGGTTTGAAAATGTTCCAAAAAAGTATAAATTTACCTTGATTTTCCATTTTTTATAAGGGACACCATTTTGCTATGTCATTATATTTAATGGGACTTGAGCATGCACGGATTTTGTTATCCACGGGGGATCTTGGAACCAAACTCCAGCATATAACAAGTTTTACTGATATTTTCAGCAGAGTGCTTATTTATGACAACATGCTTCATGCCAGCTGTATTGAGTTCCAGCAGTTTTACAACATGTAGATTTTAAACAGTGATTTCAGCCAGCAGTGATTGCTTCTCAAGGTCAGTGAGACCATTAGACTTAGAAGACAATCTGGGATGAGGATTGTTTTATTATTTGATTAAATCACTCTTAGTTTTTACCCTAAGCATCCCAGAGTTTTTGTAAGAAAAAATAGTTCCTACTTAAGTACAGAAATGCCTTAAATGGATGATGATGATGATGATGATGATGATGATGATGATGATGATAGTGACAACGACGATGATTTTGCAAAATAGTGTGTTGCTATGCAACAATTCTTCCCAGGTGATAAATAATACCCTTCTCTCTGTTTGTACCTTCAGGTCACCTGTTGATTTAGGATAATCCCATGAATTTCATAGGCAAGGAATACTCAGAGGTGATTTTGCCAATTCCTTCCTCTGGAATATAGCCTACAGCACCTGGTATTCATTGGTCATCTCCTGTCCAACTAAACTGACCCTGCTTAGTTTCCAAGATCAGATGGGATCTGGAAAATGTCTGCTCTATCATAATAACTCAACAGAACAATGCCCAATACAATGATGTGGTCATCACCTTTGGGTCTCAAGGAGTCATGGCAAGATGTAGTCCTGGAATTGTACCCCAGGGCTGTATTTGTAGCCATGATTTCTGTTAACTTTTTGGCAGGTCCTTTTTCTGCTGAAAATAAGAAAAAAATGGCCTTTCCTGATAGCTTCCAGGAATTCACCTCAATTCACCTCAAATAGGCTGCACTCCCTTTCCCTATTTGAAATAAAAAATATCTGTTTTTCAGTACCAAAGGTGGACTTTGAGGCACTGCTGGTTTTGTTTCTTCATTTTTTTGGTAGGCTATGAAGTCTCTGGAGACAAACCCTACAATATTTCGCAGATGACAACTGGGCCACATGTGGCCAGATAACATGAAAATGTGGTCAAGATGGCAAATTGTCATGGCCAGCCAAGATCAGCTCTCGGAGGATGAGGAGGAGGATGAGCCTCCTCCAGAGCAAGGGCTGATTGAGGCAACGCCAGGTGCTGTTCCTGCCCTGCCAGGTCCCAGCTGTGATCCTCCAGTCCCAGAGGAGGAGATTCAACCAGGTCCTAGTGCCACAGAGAGGCTTCCTTCGGTACCACAGCCTAGTGGTGAGTCTGGAGACGAAGCTTGCCTGCAGGTGCCTTCTTACAAAGAGAGAAGAGCCGAGAGTTCTTGCAGACGCAGATCACAGAGGATTGCCGAGAGGCAATTAGCCAACCAGCCTCAGGTGGCACGAGGGAGAGTTTCCCTTACTTAAGTGGGAGAGAGACTAATGCTGGTTGCTAGAGTTTATTGCATGATCCCTCGGCGTGATTGCTGCTAGAACTAGCTCCTAGTATCTAGATTCTCTGTTACCTTGACCTCGACTGGACTTCGTTATCTCTTGGCTGTTTTGACCCTGGACTGTTTGACTACGCTGTTTCCCGGTATCCTGACTTCGGCTTGACTTTCGGAACGTTGGAATCTCTGGAATCCTGACTTCGGCTCGTATTCTTGACCTGCCCTCGGACTGCTTCTTTGCTGGGTCTGCTTTACTTCCACGGAACTAAAGGCTCTGTTATCAGCTACGGTCAGTGTTGCTGGCAGCATTCCCAGACACAAATATTAATGAGGAAGAGCAGACAAGGTAGGAGAAGCTGCAGCAGTTTGCTTTTGCCTGAGGTTACAGAGACTCAATCCCTCTTTTCCCTTCTTGCCATTGTTAATTGAGTGCAAACAACTTTCACACTTTGAACCCAGTTTGCAGGGATTGAAGTAAGGGGAAAGTGGGAGGAGAAGAGAAAAAACTGGGACATTTTAAAACAGATTAAAAGGTGGAACAACAGAGGATTAATCAGGACTGTCACTGCCAAATTGGGACAGTTGGAGGACATGTAGAGAGTCCTGGAATGGAAAATTGGCTTCAGGATCTGCAGAAGTTGCTTGCCTCTGATGTACAGGGAAAATTGGAACTATTGTATCATAGCTAACAAAAGAAACAAGTTATTATGTGTGTATTCAGGAAGATTTCATGAAAAAGAATGAGCTAAATGAAGAAACCCATTGCCCAAGTGACCTCTTTATTTGGTACAATGGCCTATAGAACAGGACTATGGGATCTCCGGATTGGAGTCCTGTATGTAGAAAACTTCAAGCTTTAGGGCCAATCTAGCTTTGTATAAGGCTATAGGGCCACTCTTCAATCTAGCTTTGTATAAGGGTATAGCCATCTGGAATAACATTCTGTATTGCAGCAACATATTTAAGAAGCTTCCCAGAGATGTACATTTTTCAAAACATGCTGAGACATAAATCAGCTAGAACATGTTTCTAGGAAAAGGGGATCTTGTCTAAGAAAATCTTAACTTGTCAAGAATGACTTTTTCCCTGTCAGATGCATTATACTGCACTGATGAATGTGAAATGGAAATACCTTATGGTGTGAGGAATGTATGCATGTTGCAAATGCATTAAAAATAGGCCTTACGGTGTATGTGTATTAATTTATGTTGCAATGCTAAAAATAGATTTAATGCTAAATTTTAGAATATAGACTAATAAAAATCAGGAAATTATAAAGCAAGGCCTTCTTAAATCAATTTAATTAATTCTCATGGGCACTGAAGCACCTACAAGGAACAATTTTGTTTCAAAAAGGCTGTTATCCCTGAGGCTGTGGTTGATTTCCTGTAAAAAAAAATAACTGTGGGAATGATCAGTTTTCTGAAAGATGGATTGTAAAATACCATTTCCTTGCTTAGAATATACATTTTAATTAGATGTCCCATTGCAATGTTATTGACTAATTTTGACTTCTGGGCAGGGTTCCATTTTTTTGATCCCATTAAAAAATAATTTCCATGTAGGCAGAATCCCACAAATATTTAGTTTCATCTACAATTTTAGTTCATATGTTAAGGCTGGGATTTGGTGATTAAGAGTGGTGAAACCCATGCGTGTGGGTAGGAAACTGAAAATTTGCTGTGGCTTCTCAAGATTATTCATCTGGCCCCTGCCTCTGTTGGCTACCAAGTACTGCAGATGTCTCCCATACATCCAGGTGTCCACTATTTGGGCCACACAAAAAATGTCATCAGTCCTAACTCTGGTAGACAGAATTTTATGGAATTTTAATTTCAAAATATCATTATTTAAATGTTATATTCAGTCAAGATTTAGAAATTCCAGCAACACATACTGAGAATATTTCAAAATTGTTTAGAGGGCAGGATCCATTGGTGAATATTTGCTAGTGAAACAACAGAATTCAGAGAAACTACGAGTGGGTGATATGCTCTCTTCTATTTCCCCCAAAGTTTCCCTGAAGGGCCAAGAAACACTCTAGAGTAAGGTTTTTTGTTTGTTTGCTTTTTGTGGGAGGCATGGAAGGTTGCAAGTGGAACAGGACAGGTAAAAAAATGCCAAAACTTCCACCAGGAGCATATTGGATTTAATCCAAACTATGTCACTAGTAGATGCATGGACACTTCAGAATCCATGATTTTTTAAAAAAAAGATTACACATTTTGTCATCACAGACATAAATCCTATTAGAGAATAAATTATATTTTCATATAATTTACACAGCAAATACAATAATAAACCAAACAGGGCCAAAGCTCTGTGTTGAGCATGCTTCAGTCAAAATGATTTCAGGTGGAAATTAGATATACAGTGGTACCCCAGGTTACGAATTTAATTCGTTCCGCCGCCGCGTTCGTAACCCGAAAATCTTCGTAAGCTGAAAAAGCCATAGGCGCTAATAGCGAAAGCCGCGATTTCGTGCGAAAAAGCGCCAAAAAGCACCAAAATTTTTTTCGTTACCCGAAATAACCTTCGTAACCCGGAACAGTTTTTTTCAATGGATTTTTTTCGTAACCCGGAAATTTCGTAAGGCGGCGCATTCGTATCCCGGGGTACCACTGTACTTTTGCCAAAGAAAATAGAACTTCAGTGGAGAGGATAAGATGAGAAAATAAGGAATTCTTTTGTAAAAAGGTTTTTTGTGGGTTTTTCGGGCTATGTGGCCATGTTCTAGAAGATTTTCTTCCTGACGTTTCACCAGCATCTGTGGCTGGCATCTTCAGAGAATGTTTGCCTGGAAAAGTGGGTCTATATATACTGTGTGAGCCTGGGAATGCAGGAGTGACTTCATATCTTTTGTAAATACTTTAGCTGTGTATTCCTGCATGGCAGGGTGTTGGACTATGGGGTCTTTGTGGTTCATTCCAACTCTTTCATTCTATAATTTTTGTGGTATGATACTGTGATAAATGATCTACTTTTAAAAAATATCTTGGTTACAATTAAAGATTAGTTGACGTACTCGCTGTAGTAGAAATATGCTGCAACAAAGAAAGTGACAAGAATTGTGAAATGATATTCAAATAAACAACTGAACTTGAAAGACAACTTAACAGTTGCTATATAACATAACATAACCATGGCAGAAAATATTAAACATAAGATGGAGAAGGATCAAGAGAATACTTAAGATTAAAAGATGCGCACAGTTACTGAACCCTTCATATATTCAAAACAAAAGAAGTCAGGGTTTGGCAAAAAATCAGGAAATAGTTTTCTTTCTTTTGAAAAACTAAAAAAGTAGCATAGTAAAACGGGCAGACATAAGCGTGGTGTAGTGTTTTCAGCACTGGATTATGACTCAGGGTATCAGGGTTTGATTCACTGCTTAGTCATGGAAACTGACTGGGTGACCTTGGGCAAGTCACACACTCTCAGCCTTAAAAAAACCTGTGATAGGTTCACCTTAGGCTCCCCATAAGTCAAAAATGACTTGAAGGCATACTACAACAACATCAACAACAACACAAGGAACAAGGAACAAGGAACTTAATACATTTTACGAGAACTTGTATAAATCCATAATTCTTTCAGAAAACAATATAAGTAGCCATTTAGACAATGTAGACCTATCTCATCTTACTGTAGATTAAAAACAATATAAGTAGCCATTTAGACAACGTAAACCTATCTCATCTTACTGTAGGTTATAAGTAAAAATTAGAACCTGAGGTTTCTACAACTGGGATGAAAGTTGCAATTAAAAATATTCAGAAGAGGAATCAACAAACCTATATAGTATTATAGGAAATTTTATCTGTACTTCAGTGAATTAATTATTGCTTGATTTGTAAAGAGATTTAATGGTCTTCTGGAAAACAGAATACTCATGTCCTAGTTAGAAGTGCATAGGACTATGGCTCAGAAAACATGAAGGAATATGGAAAAATTGAAGTCTGATTTATTCTTTTATTCATTCATTCATTCATTCATTCATTCATTCAGTTTATTTCCTGACCTTTTCCCCACATGGAGCCCAAGATGGCTTCAGAATCTAAAGACGTTGTGCTTGTTCATAGAGAAAATAAAATGGCAGGAAATCACATAATATTGATCAAACAGACTTTATTAATGCTATACAAGAAACATGGCCATTTCTCTATTGTCTGAGAGACAGAGATGAGCAGGGATAAGTTCAGCTATTTTGTTGTAGTTTGATGCATTTCAATGATTTCTTTTGGAGAGAACTTGTCAGAACCCCCTGAGTCTCTGTAGAGGCCTGTGGCAGCCTGTCCACAGCTACAGGAAAATAGTTGTATGCATCCCTGTTCATCCCCTGCCCCACTCTCTGACAACATGGAAATGGCTTTGCTGGTGGCAGGGGCTACATGAGGTGGGTTTTTTTTGGGGTTTTTTGGTAGTATTGGGAGATGTAGCAAAGATACGCAGCTACATTCTACATGGCTCATCTACTGAGGCAGGATCTTGACCATAGTGTATGCCTTTAGGGATGCAGTAGGCTGTTGACTCGATTGCCCCAAACTCAAATAATTTACAGCTCTGATTAGAGGATCTTGGGTTTCAAACAAAGTAGGTCACATGATCCTGACATCTTCGGATTCCTCAGACCATTCCAGAGCTGATACAAGTGGTTGTATTTTGTGTGGACAGAGAGATCTGCAGTGATCATGTCTACTACTAGCTCCCATGTTGCAGATACAGGGACCACGTCAGTACCTTGCGTGAAGAAACGCCCATACATAATGCCTGAACTGGCTTAAAGGTCTGGGGAAACCCAGGGTTCCTGTTGCTGGTGTGTATATACAATATACATAAATCATATACATAATCTTTTGGATGGCATCAAAAGCTGCACTGTAGAAACACCATGGTGTGCATTTGGGCTCACTTATCTCCTTGTGGAGGAAGCTTTGATTGTCACTTTACAAACTGCAGGGATGTTTATGAAATGAAGTTGCCCATTTCACAAGAGGCTATGGTTGGAAAAAGACAATGAATACAAATGATTGCACTTAAGCCACAGTGTAAAATCATTAGTAAGGCTTTTTTTTTTTGCTAAGAAATTGAATTTATAAGAAATTCAGAGGCATTACTCTGTCAGACTCAAAATAAGGCAGGCATTTTATCAGCTCAAAATATTTTCAGTCTTCTATCAACATGGCTTTAGTGTGGCATTTCTGAGACTTTCAGCATATGATTATAATGCATTCGTTTTATGGAAACTTGCTGACGGATGCAACCTCTTAAATAGGCTTATTCCTGCAGATTTGTGTGCACACTGCCTGGCGAGAAGGTGAGTTGTATTTGCTTTACGGAAATTTAGCTGAACATAGTACTTGCCTTATGTAAAATATCACAATGAATAGTTTGTTTACATTTCTAAATCCAGCTAGTGATTTAAGATTATCTAATAAATTGCCAACTAGCTTAGTGCAAATCTAGGGTATAACCTTGTCGCCTCTGAAGCAATAGCTCTTTTAAGCTGTGGAGCCTTTTGCTCTGCATTTGTAAGAACTGGCTTCTTAGAATATCTGGTAAAAACAAGCAAGACAATTCCTCTGACTCTAGGACAGACATTCTCTTTACTGTTTTCTCCCCTGAGCTGCTTAGCATTTATGCTGTCCAATGCATAAAAACATGGATTGAAGAAACAATATAAAGTCCGACCTTCATATCCATTGGAGATCTGTTCCGGACCCTCCTGCCCCTGTGGATATGGGGGGGGGGGGGAACAGAACCTCAGGTCCCATTGTTCTTAAGGGTTGTGAGTCATGAGCATAGCCACTAGTGCAGCTGTGTGAATATGCTGCCATTGGGGATAATGGGGCTTGCCATCAGTGGATGCTCAAATCTGTGGATGGCAAACCTGCAGATGGCGAGGTCCCACTGTATGCCCTTCTCTTAGATTTTTTAATCAATTTATTTACAGTGTGATTACGAAGAGGGAATGAATCACAGTGTGATTACAAAGAGGAAGGAAAAAAGGGAGAGGGAACATAAAAACCATGGACCAGATAGATGTATTAATGTGAGCCTGACCATTTTTTTCAAAGAAGAAGGAGAAATTCTTAAAATTTGATCAGGAAAATTGGAGAAGAGAAAAGAGGAAGCTAGCAGCACCTTTAAGAACAGTGGCATCACTGGGGTTGGTGTCATCCTAGTATGGTAACTCATGCTGTCATCTCCAGGCTGCCTGGCACCCGCTTCCTGGCACTCCCTCCACCAGCCAAGTCACTTCAGCTGTTGAGGGGACTGGGTTCCGCTGCCACATGGCAGCATTTCCAGGGTCTGGTAGGGTGACTGGATGAGCAGGAAAGGGAGGTGACACATTCTCACTTGGCCATCAGACCCATCAGACCTGGAAGGCAGTCCTTCCCACCAGTGGCTATTTGTGGAAGATTTATTGAAACTGACATGTATAAAATCCACATTCATAAGTACTGTAGCAAAAGCAATGAGATCTTTGGACCACTGAACAATAGATGACAAATGTTTACCTTTTCAATCCTGGAGTATAACTCTTTTAGCAACTTGTAGCATCCAGCCATGTTGATCATTAGTGCAAATACACAATATAATTTTAAAAGAGCCGAAGTGTCTACAAATGCCAAAGGCTTTTTCAATAAAGTACTGATACATTGTAATACAGCCAACAAAAATGAAGTGACTGCTGGGCATTCTACATCATATGACCAGGAAAGCATCATTTGTACTACATCTTCAACATTTAGATGAAGTAGACAATTTATGTGGCTTAAAGGTTTCATTATATGCTCCTTTTTGCTGCCTGTTCATACTTGACCAGGCTCAAGTTTAGGTACCACCATAACAAATGAAACTTGTATTCTATGAACTGTGGTGTTCCCTAACTTTTCCTGGTCACAAGGCCATCTGTCTTGGAAGAGGACACTCTGGCCCACTCTTAGACTGGAGAATGATAGAGATAACAGTAGGGATTCCTGGCACTTTCGTTCCATTTTGATCAAGGAGGGTTCTGTGGTGAGATGGGGATCCAAGGCAGCTGTTCAGCTGGGGCCTCAAGGAACACTCCTGGCTTAGTCCTCAGGCAAATGGGGAAGCTGCTCAGTAAGAATTCCCAATCATGGTTTTTCTTGATCTAACTTCAGGCAGCTTTCTTCCATCCGGGTCTCAGTTTTTCAGTGCTTAGGGGCAATACATTTTATAACCTGACTTGTCCTTTTACTTTGACATGTTGCTAAGTAATGCACTGAGACTGCAAGCCTGGACTGTTTAACCAGATATGAGAGAGAAGTTGTTTACATTTGTCATTTATCCACTTAATGTATTTGTGGCGAAGGGGAAATGGGCCAGTAATGACCTCATTCCAACTTTGCATTGAAGTCCTGTTGTTGTTGTTGTTGTTGTATGTCTTCAAGTTGTTTCCGACTTATGGCACCCCTATCATAGAGGTTTCTTGGCAAGTTTCTTCAGAGGAGGTTTGCCATTGCCATCTTCTGAGGCCGAGAGAGTGTAACGAGAGTGTTTACATGGCCAAGTTGAAATTCGAACCTTGGTCTTCCAGTGTCCTAGTTCAATGCTCAAGCCACTACACCATGCTGGCCCCCATATGGAAGTTCTACTCCTTGACAATCCCAATCATACAAAGGTCTAGCTGATCCTTTGGAGAGCACATCCAGCAGTTTACACATAAATGTGTTCAAGGTGAATGAATTGGTGTTCAAGGTGAATGAATTGGTCTGGATTTATCCATGCATGTGCTAGACATATAAGTCACCTTTAAACCTCATATGCATACTGTTGCAGAGGAGAAAAGTCTCTCTCTGTGTCCATCTCTGTATGAGAGAACTATGCAAGGAAACAAATTCTTTTTAGGATGATCTGGGGGTGGAATTGGGGAGGATGAGCAAGCAAATACCACCACCTATTGAACTTATGTATGAATGGAACCATGTGAATAAGTGGAAAGAAACAACTCTAAAGTCTTCAGGTCATGAGACACAGAGAGAGTAGATAGTCTGCCAAGTTACAAATGCAATTTCTTACTGTGCCATGGGAAGATCAAAACTACATTTCTGACCTTGGTAAACAAGATACAGCTTTCTCCCCTGTTTCTATGCCTAGATCAAAACTGCAAAGTGGCAAATGTCCAGAAACAAGTAATGCAATTACAGCACATATTTTTGGACTTGATTTTATACTGTATTCTATCTCATCCTCCTTGAACCTTACTCATTTAGTAGTGCCCTTTCCCATCTATGCCTTCTCTGTAGACATAAGTTAATGATGTTATGAAATAGTTGCTCAATATGTTATTTTTATAATCCCAAATCAGTGAGAAAACGAACCTGTGCCATGCCTAGACCAATGATGGTAATGTTTTTGTTTTTATGTGCTTTCATGTTGACTCTAATCTGTGGTAGAGGAGATTTGCCACTGCCTTCCTCTAAGGCAAAGAGAGTGTGACTGTCTCACAGTCACCTGTGCTGGTTATGCTTTATAGCTATAAAGCCTGACATGGTTTAGGCAGGGGTATCATTATAGGTGTAGGGGGATCAGACCGCACTGGGTGGAAGCCTGTGGATATATAAACATTTGATGAGGACCTCCCGGGAAGGGAGGAGATAACAGTTTGGTGAGTCACACCCCACATTCCCACTCACTCAGCTAGCTGTTTTTTTCTGTAGCTGGTGGGTGAGGCAGAGAGAGGGAAGAGGGCAGAGAAATTAATTGGTTTGCCCATCCGTCTGCCTGTCTAGCTGCCTGGGTCTTTCCACAACATTTGGGTAGGTGGGGCAAGATCTGCACATTTATCCAGCTGCCCATGTCCTTCTGTTGCTGGCAGGTGCGGTAGAGGGAGGGAAGGGGGCATGGCTGTCTGATGTTGCTAACCACATTTCTCCACCAGGTGACAGCAATCTTAGCTGAAAGTCTGTATCTCCCTACCTGCCAGAGTTCTAAGATATGCTGGGGAAGGCTTTCTCCTTGTCCTGCCACCATCACTGGCTCACATGGTGAAGATATGAGAGAGAGCCTTCTCAGTAGCTGCCCCCACCCTTTGAAACATCATTCCATGGGAGGCTATCCACCTTGGATCCCACTCTGGGAGGAAGACAGCATACAAATGAAATGAAATGAAAGAATTTATGCAACTGTTGGTGGGCTGGCTTGTCCAAAAGAGGGAGTAGAGAGAACTGGCTTGATCAGAGGACTTTTTCCAATTATGCTTCCATGGCCTTGCTAGTCAGCCAACCTGAGAATTAAAGCAGTCTGTTTGACCCATGAGTCTCCCAGAGAGATTCACTGATTCCTATTGAACTCAGCTTCTCTCCAAAAGGCTTCTTCAAAAGCAGCAAAACAGGCAGGAAGACCAAAACTGCCTATCTGAATATCCTAGTGGTGTTTTTTTAAAGAAACATGTCCAGGCTATACTGGGTCCAGGGAGTGGGGGGATATTTGAAAGAGCAAGTGTGTCTGGTAAAATCTCAGGCAAAATATAGTTGTGGGTATCATCTCAGTCTCTTTGCTTTCTGTTTTCTATATGGAAAAAGTGGTTTAGGGCATCTAGAAATAAAATAAATAAATGATAAGTTTGTCTTTGCCAAATAATTAATCATATTCCATTAATTCTGATTCAAGTAAATTCTGCCTATGTGCTTTATGAAATATACTAGAGTAAAAGACTAGTTCCTGGGTCTGTTGCTGCTTCCACTTAAAGGCTCAAATCCAAGTATCTAGTGTCTAAACTGATCTAACTAGCAGATGTTCAAGTTTGTCTGGCTACGGATCAGGGAGCTATAATCGGCTCCCCATTGACTTCCCTGTTCTCCCAGTCTGAGCTGCAGTTAAGCTTTCCATGCACCCACTTGGATTTTTAAGCTGTTAAAATTTATGTTTGTTTGTACAATACTAGCAGTGTTGAATTTGCACACTTGGAATATAGAACACTTACTGTTTCATGCAGTGCTGCTGGTGATACGAAGAAAGACTGTTTTGCATTTGGTGTAGGAGAGGTGAGCTATTTAATCTGGCCACTGAGCTGCCTTTATTGGCATTCTTCCCTACGCCTTCCTTATAGGGTTGTGGCAAGGTGCTAACTGATTTGGCCCTCTCTGACAGCAGGAGCAATGTTTCAAATTGGATATGGGACACAAAGATTTTCATTCAGCCAAGGAAACTCCAAACCATCCTTTCTTAGCACACTGTGGTTTGTGTTGCTGTGTTTCTCTCTCTGTGTAGTATGTAGTATTTTAAATCTATTTCATCCAGGTCCTCCACTGCCCAAGAATGCTGCATTCTTTACAAGAACTGTGTGATGCCAAAGGCGGTGAAGAATTCTCTGCAACTTGTCAGCTGGGCTTGGATTTTTCTGTATGTATCACTCCTACTTTAGATAGATCTTCATATCACTAGATCATCCCCACTTGAATTAATAGCTTAGAGGTGAAAAAATAATTACTATCAGTGCTGAGTTGTTTTCATTTTTCTTCTCTGACCTCAAGGATGGCATAAACCAAGGCACAGTTACTTCACAATTTAGTAGCACCCTTTCCCATCTACAAGAGTGCCCATTTTTTTCACCAAGGAGGTTTGATATGCTAACGGATTTAATTTTCTGCATCCAAAATCATAGCCAATGCTTAATTTTCAAATTCCATAAAATATTTTGTGTAACCAAAAATAATGTATTATTGCATGCAATGAGAAATTATGATCAGAATTTCTTTTAGTGAGCTGAATGCATTTTACAAATGTTTTTTGTTCATTTTATTTATGGAGTTATAAATTTACATGTTGTTTTTCCAAGCAGTGTTCAAAGCAGCTTGCATTGGAAGAGAAAAAGATACATGTATAAGCTTACAAAATGAAAAGGAAAAAAAAAAGACATAGGAATTGGGCACAGGTAATCCCTGTAGGCAAGGGCCTAGCCTTCAGGGGCACCATTCCTACTGTATATTGGTATCAGTTTTTAAAGGGCCTCTCCATGATGGCTGGTGACTAAGAGAAGATGGCTCAGTTCTACTCCTCAAGGTGTTGCACAGCTGTATAACACAAGCAATATGTGCCATTTGTCACACAGCTCTTCTCCTCAGTGCAAGGTACATGTATTTTTGACAGCCAGCCAATGTGTGGAGTCTGATCCAATGCAGACTTCAATGTGGGGAGCATTCATTGATACCTCCATTTTCACCATGCCAAATGCAATCAGTGGAGGGATCCAATCTAAGGTATAAGACCTACTACCTCCCACCCAAAGAACCCAAACTGATCCCTTTGTAGCTGTGGAGGGTCTGGGTGAGTCACACTTGCTCCTTTCCCCATCTCTTCAGCTCCATACAGCTCATACTGTGACAAAATCAGATATGTCTAGAAGGTAATTTCAGGTTTTGTTTAAAGTGCTTCAAGGCTAAAAACAAGGTGTGGTGACTATGCCTTATTTTAGCCAAGAATCATGTCTCTTGAGGCTTACCCATTTTTCAGGGGAGGACCCTCAGTGAGAGATTTGAGGGAGGGGAGGTTTCAGGGGAATTTGGGATGGCCTTGGCAGACTTCATGTAGCAAATGGGCCAGGCTATTCCTCCTCTATTGTTGTTGTCATTGTTCTTGCTTTTATTGTTGATGATAATCATAGAATCATGGAGTTGGAAGAGATCTGTGGGCCATCAACTCCAACCCCCTCCCATAAAGGAATAAACAATCAAAGCACCTCTGACAGATAACCAGCCTCTGGTTAAAAACCTCCAAAGAAGGAGACGCTACCACACTCCAAGGGAGTGTGTTCCACTGTCAAACAACTCTTACTGTCAGGAAGTTTCTCCTAATCTCTTTTCCCGTAGTTTGAATCCATTGTTCCATGGCCTCTTCTCTGGAGCAGCAGAAAACAAGCTTTCTCCATTGTCAATATGACACCCCTTCAAATATTTAAAAAGGGCTATCATATCACCTCTTAACCTTCTCTTCTCCAGGCTAAACACACCCAGCTCCCTAATCTCTCCTCATAGGACATTGGTTGTAAAGGCAGAGCTACATGCCTAATGTTATATTTGGTTCACCCTCAGTTTGTGTCACAGACTAAATTTCATGGGATGTGGATGTACTTTTCTTGGTACACTTAGTCCAGTAGTAGTTCTTATCTATGCTGCAGATTGTATTGGTCAAGTCTTCCCATTCAGCAGGATGAGACTAATCATGAGATGCAGATTATGGGATGTCATTCATGAGCAGCAACTCTTTCATTATTTAATCTGGATCTTTGGGCACTAAAGTATGTTTGATACCATGTTATGGAAACATTTAAAAAAAATCTGGAGATTTTAATCATCTGGAAATTATTCTGAAGAGACTGGTCATCAGTTATAATTACTTGTCAGTCCAATTATTGCTTGTTACTTTTTAATGTTACAATGCCCTGTGGTTCACTGTGTTCTACTGAGAAATCTCTAATATTTATTGGACAATAATACAATTTTATTTATTTCTTTTTGGATTAATTCCATTTGATCCATTTGATTCTTGATATGTTTTCTGTTTGCATCCCCATCATCTTATGTCTGCTGTGAACTGTGGTGAGTCTATAATGCTATTCCTAACACATAGCACAAGCAAAGCAAGAAGTTTAAAATGTTAAAGTGGAATACGCTTTTTAACGTAGGAGAAAAAACCTAGACATGGATTACCACACAAATCTTGTCCCTGAAATCCCAGTGGTTGAAAGGATAAGATAAAAGTAAGCTCCAAATGGGAAGAGTGAGTGTATGCGAGACAGAGAGGACATTATAACCTCTGATGTGTAAACCAGTGTTTATTTGTTCTACAAATTGCCTTTTAATGTATAAGAGAAAAAATCAAGATCAGTATAATCTCATGTTTCTGCTTTTGATTTACATTTTAGTTCAGGGACCCCCTTCCCACCTCGATTTGGATGGCACAACATGTGTTTGTTGGTAAATTTGATAATTATATTTCTTGTTGTGTGCCTTCAAGATATTTCTGACTTATGAGGATCCTAAGGTGAACCTATCATGAGATTTTCCTGGCAAGGTTTGTTCAGAGAGGGGTTGCCTTTGCCTTTTTATGAGGCTGAGAGAGTGTGACTTGCTCATGGTCACTCAGTGGGTTTCCATGGCTGAGTGGGAATTCAAACCCTGGTCTCCAGAGTCATAGTCCAACAGTCAAACCATTGCAGCATGATGGCTTCAAAGGGCATACAAGAATGCCACTTTCTTTGGCATTCTTGTATGCCCTTTGAAGCCATTTTTGGAGACAAATGGTGATGGTAGAATATGCCCACCAAAGACATGTGCCTTTTCTTTGTCTCAATCCAATGTTAATCCAGAAACAAAGTTTATGCAAGGTTAACTAAATTATTCTTGCCAAACCCACCAGAATAAAATAATGTTATTTCCTGTGTAATTTACACATAGGAAATAGTGGTGCTGGTCTCCTCCCTTTCTTTCCGAACTTTGTTCCATTAGGACTTGATTCTCTGAGTCAAAGTTCATCTAGCTAGTCTAGTAGAGCCAGGGATCACAGGGTGAAAATGCCACGATATTTTGATAGCTGGCATTGTAAATGTGACTGCCCGACTTACCGGGCTGGTTGTGTTGCTGTGGAGGGAGCAGGCAGCTCCCCCTGGTAGTCTGGTGGTGTCCTGGGCCCCGCATGGTGGCACGAGCCTCTGGGCTCTGCGTGGCAGCAGGCAGAACTGTGGCGCTTCCAGTCCACCCAGACTCCAACTCCCAAGTGGCTTGGAAGCAGAAGCACTGCCATTGGGCGGCCGGGCCATTTCCAGTGCAGGGAGACTACAACTCCCACATTCCCTTGCGGGGCGGGAGCAGCCTCTCATTGGTTGCTTCCAGGGCTGCATCCTTGGGATTGGCCAGGAGGCCAAAAGGGGGGGAGTGTCCTCTTAGGCTTCCCGGCCTCTGTTTGTCTGACCGGCCTATTTAGGGCCATGCAGGGTCTGGCGATGTTGCCAATGCGGGGGCAACATCGATTCAGCATCCCCCGGTGACATGGGGCAAAGATGTGCATATATGCATAACTGGATCCATGACTGCGCACCCTGAGCCAGTTCTCCCTCTGTCATCCCGAAGCCTGGCCGTGACCAGGCATTTCAGTTCATCGCCTAACATGGGTTGGTGGATGGCAGATCCAGACCTCATGCTTTCAGAGCAACCCTCTTTGTTTATGTGTTTGCTTGCTATATTAAATAAAGTTGTGGCCTTTTTTCTGCCAGTTCATTGTCCATTGTGTTATTACTCTTCTTCCCCTTTCTCAGCAACTTCTCCTACCACTGTCCTCAGCCTTCCATGTTCACCACAGGATTTCTCCTTGCAACCCTCACAGGTTGTCTTAGTGAATTACAATGCCATATGTCTAATTTATACCCACTTTTTTAGTCATAACAGAAGCTGGAATTTTCTTCTGACCATGTAACAACCAACATTCCAATCAACACAGCTGCTTGTATTTTTTAACCATCCTAGAAATCATAGATATGAGGATTGTTACAGATATGAGAGACATGTTTTTCAAAACTCCTCCTCCTCCTCCTCCATGCATCTAGTCAGGCATTCAGTTTCCAGGAGCAAGCACCCAAGTTTCTTTGGAAGCCCATGAGGACACAAATGTGCTCACTCCATTGCTTATCTTGGAAATCTAATACAAGTCTCATTTAACCTTCCCAACATCATGCCCTCCATATATCCATCATGGCATATGGTCTGGAATGGTGGGAGTTTTGGTTCAAATAACTAGGGCATTAGCAAAGGTTCATTAATTTGCCTTCACAAGGTAAGCTTGTGATTATCTTTCCACATTGTACCAGTAAATTCTAGAAATTAGCACTGAAAAATGCAAGAACATCACAAGATGCAACCTCGAACTGCACCTAGTCAATGTAAATGCAACAGATAGTTAGAACACCTTGATACTTGCTTGCCTATGTGGAAAAGCATCTAGTATTACATGGATTTTGGGAAAGTGCCGCTCCATCCTGAAGATCTGTCAGAAGCTGTAGAAATGGCTGCATCTCAGTTGCTAGCCCTGTTAATATGTTTCTTGCACACCTCTTTTTAAAAAAGAAGATTTGTTGACTTGCTGTGCTGTGAAGCACTGTATGGAGCATCAGATCCATATGTCTAGATAAGCTGTTTGTATGACATTTGGATGCACACTGAAAGTATAAGATAATCTCTTTCAATTTCCACCCAAAGCTTATAACAGCTTCAGGCAGCACATACAGAAACTGTTTGCTGCATGTGCTAACAAAGAAAATGTGGTCTTGTTTCTCATAAATAATATTTCCTTTAACCTTAAATAACATTTATCTACAGTATGTGCTGGGCATGTTTTATGGCAGCATTCAGGCAAAGGGACAATTGATAGATGTGTATGTGTGCATTCTATTCAAAATATATTCTTAAGAGAACACTTCTCTCATCTTTCATCTCTATCTATCTATCTCTAGGTATCTATCTATTTCCCATCTATCTAATTCAGAAGCATCATGCCTCTGAATTAGATAGAGGCTATTTCCCCCTTTTTTTCTCTTGTTTCCTTTCTCATTGCTTGGGCATTGTGAGTAATGCAAGGGTGGTATGTGTTGTTTCACAAAAACAGCTAATATACAGTGTCCAGAATTCAGTATAGGACTTATGTATAGCTAAGTGGACTTAACATCTGCAGAAAATTGAAGTGAGTAGTTTCACAATGTCTGTGTTCATGAAAGGCCTGTTCTAGCAATACTACATAGAGAAGCCAGCAAAATGAACATCACACATTGGGACCAATGTGCAATGGATGCTGATGCACTTTGGATGGTCCCGATGACCATCAAGACAATGGCTAGGTACTGCTGTTGTGCACTGATAGAACCCAGTGCACATTAGGACATTAGCACCAGGGAGTGCTGATGAGCCAGCATCATGATATGCATCTTCATAAATTACTTGGGGCTTCTGTTACACTTCTGCTACGTATCTAAGTATTTATAAAATTAAGCAATGTGGATTGTGATATAGAATCATGACTAGTATTTATGGAGTTGGGAAGAATTCTACGGTTTCCCCCAGCATGAGTCCGTGTGTAAATGTCCTGTAGGCAATAAATGTGTTGTTTGCTTTCAAGTCATTTCTGACTCATGGTAACCCTATCATGGGTTTTTCTTCGTATGTTTTTCTAGGGGGGGTTGCTCTTGCCATCCTCTGAGGCTGAGAGAGTGGGACCTGCCCAAAGGCACCCAGTGGGTTTACATGGTTGAGCCAGGACTCAAACCATGGTCTCCAGAGTCATAGTTCTACACTCAAACCACTGTGTCACACAATTAATAGCTGGGTAAATCCCCTTCCCATCTAGTGTTACTGGCATATCAAAAATTAGCCTGGGGAGCCCATTGATATTGGTTGAGTTTTTCTTTCCTTTCTGCCAAAAACCCCCCTCCCAAATTCATATATCTCAAAATAAAATACAAAGGACAGCTGCTGGACTGCCCCAGTGAGCTGCATTGCTGCCGGGAGGCCATGCCACTCATCAGGGCTCTGCTGGGCCCGGCATGCCCCAGCATGCCTTGCTGGGGTGGCCAGGACCTGTGATTGGCTGAAAGAGGGGCCGGAGGAAGGACTTCCGGGGAGAGGCATCTCTAGGAATTGGGAGGACCTCTCTATGGTTGCTCGTTCTGGTCCTCCAAGGCAGCCGATTGATGCTCTGCCTGGAGGGGAAGGAGCAATCTTCTGCCAGCCCCTCCTCTTGTCTGGCCAATATAAGGCCATGTGGCCCGGTGTTCGGGGCCATTTTAGCTTGGCTCCCCACCCTGGTATCTTGCTAGTCACAAATAAGGGGTGGGAGCATAGGTCATGGATCTGATGAAAGTGGTTTCCAGGGCTGCGGAGCACTGGAGCGGGAGTCCTTTGGGACCCGGGTGCACTGAGGGCATACATTGTGGCTATTGCGGGGGCCATAACATTATTGCATAGCCCAGTGACTAGGGGAAACATGCGATCGGATGGTTGCATGGTTGTGAGATGGCGTTCCCTAGCCCCTATGTCATCCCAAGGTATGGTCATGGATAGGCCTTTTCGGTCATCGATCAACCGGGGGGTTGTTCGCTAATCCAGATCCTGACCTCATGCTTTGGGCCAACCCTACTTTGTTTGCTGTTTGACTAAATAAAATTGTGGCCTTTTCCTCAACACTGTCTATGTGGTTATTGTGGCGGCGTCCCTCCTAGACAATAAAATTTATATTAATAAGAAAAGTGAAAAGTAACAGAGGCATGCCAAGACATACATACATACATACATAAATCTAAGAATATACTACAGATTGAACTACTCAGAAACACATTGTAGCAGCAAAAATGTAATATTAAAATACCTAAGATAGTAAAAAGATGTTGCCAAGTGGACATTCTGGTATTCTATAATGGAGTGGGGAGAGATGTCATTGCTGAGAAAATATAACTTCATATTTATATTTTTTGATTCTAAATTGTGACAAGAATCCCCATATACCATCTTTCCTTACAATATGTTTAGGCCCATGGCACACTCAATACCTCTCTGTGGTCCTAATGAGCTGTTGCTTTCCCCATACACCTATCGCACAAGAACAAATTTTAAAAAAATCAAGGATTATCCAATTGTACACTATAAAATATTATTTTATTTATTCATTTAATTCATACCCTGCCTTTCCCCAGATGGATTCTAAGGCAGCTTATACATGAGTTAAAACAAGGTATAATAATTAAAAATTAGTAGTAAAAAAGTTAAAACACAATTAAATAAGATACCCTATTTAACATGATATAATATCATTTAAAACCATGACAAGGGGCTATTAAAAAGCAATACAGTGCACACTATTAAAGACCTTTCCATATAAACATGAAAAATTATTCAAACCCATATAAATTATTTAAACCCAAATGCTACCCCCAATAAAAGTATGCGCACTGAATCAACAGTATTTGATTCATTGTTGACTTATCATCCAGCACTTAGGGTTTAGGTTAGGACTAATATTTATATTTAGGCCTTGGTATTTTTTGATCTTCTTTTTATTTGTATGTTGTTTTCCATACAACTGTGGTCACAGCTGCACACAACATATAAAACGACCACAGTTAGTATTGCCATCCAAAAACATAAAAGAAACTATCATTGTATCAATAGGCAAATGCACTACAAAATATAAAACAAGATTTAATAAGGCATATTATGCTTATTTCTAATATAGGAAAAAGAAAAAAACAATTGAGGTGGATCAGATATGGTACAATGCAGGTTTTCAGTGCTGTTCAATAGTTGCTGTTTAAACTATGTATAAAGATGGAGGGTGTATGATAATTTCTCATAATGCTTTATTTTATATTTTTTTCTTTTGTAATCAATAAAAAATATAAAAAATAGTTACTGTTTAAACATGGATCCCTTTCACATTACACAGAAAATAATAATAATAATAATAATAATAATAATAATAATAATAATAATAATAAAATTTATTTATATCCCGCCTCTCTACAAAATGCAATCGAGGCGGTTTACAAGATTAAAATAAACAGTCTGAACCCTCAACCCACCCCCTCTTAAAATACAATTAAACCATGTAGAATTTATACAACTATGATTCCACTTTAGCTGCCATGGCAACATCCTATGAAATCCTGGAGTTTGTAATCAGGAAAGCTCTCTGGCAGAGAATTCTAAATACCCTTCCAAAACAACAAATCCCAGGATTGTATAGAATGGAACCAAAGTGGTTAGACTCTCATCCTAGCACTACAACTGAGTAGCATGAAAGGGCCCTTTTTCTTTTTGCTGGAGGTAAGGGCATCCAGAAGCAGGCGACTCAGTATAAGCTTTCTGAAAGGAAAGAAAATTAGTAGGTCCTATGTCAAGAATAGGCAAACATCTGGTCTCCCAGTTGTTATTTGACTCCAACTCCGGCATTCCTCACCAATTTCTACACTGGCTAGGCCTGATAAGAGCTGCAGTCCAGCACCATGTAGTGGGTTGCACTGTGCCCATCTGGTCCTGTGAACATGGAACTTCATTTGCTAGTTCTGTCCTAGTAAATACATATCCCAGAGTTGTGCTGTTGAGCTCCCACAACTGCAGCATCCAGAGGCTAATGGATGACTTGGATAAGCAAAATCTGTAACAAAGAGACTTAATATTTGGGGTGAGTGGTCTATTCACCCTCCACTCCCTTTTTAAAATAGCTCAGACAGAGCTACTTTGGAATGACCTGTCAAAAGAGATTTGACATTTGAATATGCTACCTGAATTTAAAACAGCAGTAAAGACCAGTCTTTTCTGGCAGGCCTATCCAGATGATTTTTAAATTATGAATTTTAAACTGGACAGATCATTTTAATATGTATTGATCTTATGTGATCTTTTCAACTGATGCTTTGCGTATTAACTGGTTTATGTGTTTTAACTGATGTTATGTGTTGTATTTTAAATCATGACTTTTAAATTTGTATGTGTACTCTTATAAGTGTATTTTAATAATGTTATAGTATTATATTTTAATTGTGGGTTTATGTGTTTTTAATTGTGTCTTGTATTTTAATATGCTTACATGAGCTAAGAGCCAAAGGCTTTCCTAAACGGAAAGGACTTTGCCTAACATAGGGAAGAGAGGGGGTCAATTGAAACTCCTATAGGAGGGAAGTTCACAGCTTGGGAACATCCATGGAGAAGGATAGCTCTTGTGACCGCGCCAAACATATCTGCTTTGGTGGTGGGACTGACAGAAAGCTCTCATCTGAAGATCTTAAACTCAGGCAGGCTCATATAGTGGATGACAGATGTAGCCCAGAGTTTGGAAAAGTTACTTTTGGAAGGTCTATATCTCCCAGAATGTTGGCTGTAAGATTCTGAAAGATGTAGTCCAAAAATGGATCCCTCCCTCCTGCAACTGTGCTTCAGCTTCTTGGGAAAATGCTCTGTGCTATATCACCATAATTGCTTAAAGCACAGGACGGATATTACCAAGATGGCTTTCAAAATAGCAGAAAAGTGCATGGAACCAAGAATAGCCCAGATGATTTAATAATCTTTTAATGTACGAATTTCTGTGATGGTTTTAAGACCTACTTGTGCTGACTAATCTCATGGTTGTCCTTGATTCCTTGAAGTTCAGCTAAAAGCAACAGTAATCCAGCAAAAATCTTGGAGAGATTTCTTCTAAATGTCTGTTTATAGCTTCAGTTAGGTTAACTAGCACAGTTGCAAGGCATTTTAATAGAATCAAAATGTCATAAATAATGTGCCAACAACCTTCGTAAGTGCAGCCAATGGACTCTATGGATAAAAAAAATTATCCAAGTAGCTATATGCTGCATCTCTTCACACACAAAAAGAATTAGCTATGGCTTCAAAAGAGGTTCAGTCTGTTAAACCAATCTTTACATTGTCTTTTTGGTCATCTATTCCTTCCCACAGTCTAGTAGCTTTCCTTACATATTGATTTTTCTTTCTAGCTAGAAATACACAAATAGAAAGATAGTATTTGCATTCCCAAATACATTGAGACACGTAGAATTTCAGAGTTGTAGAAACCAGATCCTTGTACTGTGTAATTTCAGCACTGAAGAGTAGAGTATCTTCATCATAACCTACACAAGGGACAATAAATTATATTTTACCATGGAGCTTATCACACCGCCTCTGGTGCCCAACTTACCTTTTCTAAATTTTGCTCAAATTCAAAAGTTAGGCTGATTTTATCACACGGCTTTCCATTGTATCCAGCGCTGTATTTGGGCCCTGTAAATCATAGTTTTTTGTGGGGTTTTCGGGCTATGGGGCCATGTTCTAACAGAGTTTCTTCCTGACATTTCGCTAGCATCTGTGGCTGGCATCTTCAGAGAATGTTTGCCTGGAAAGGACTTGGCTATATATATTGTGTGATCTGGAAAGGCAGGAGTGATTAGCATATATATTGTTGGTTGCTAATGGCAGTCCTCAGGGTGGGAAGGTCTGCACAAGAGGATAAATGTCTGCTTGATTAGTGCTCATTGTCTGCTGGGAAACCCCTGACCAAACAATCTCTGGAAGCCAGAATGACTAAACTGAGGTTTTCATACTTTGGCCACATGATGAGAAAAACAAAACAAAACAATAATTAGAAAAGACAATGATGCTAGGAAATGGAGGGCAATAGAAAGAGAGAAAGTCCACATGCTAGAAAAGAGACTGGCCTGGGCCTGCAGGATCTGAGCAGAGAAATTGAGAATAGGGGGTCTTGGAGATATCTCATCCACAGGGTCACTATGAGTCAAAATTAACTTGAGGGCAGTTGACAACAACAATACAACACAGAAAGACATTATGAAAAGGTAGAATTCTTGCATTGGAACAGACCAATGATTTTCTTAGTACCTTTCCCCCCAATGAGCATACTTTTTCCCATTAACTTCTGCAAATCCATTCACTTCACTCAGACCACAGAGCTCTTGACATTCCCAAAGCAATCACAAGGGGAATGTATAACAGTCAGACTCGATTTTTGGAAAGGTAATTATGATGAACATTCAACAATGTCAGAGAGAATCTTTTTCTGTAGAACAGTTTGTTTTGTAATTGGTATACAGTGAGACACTGAATCTGTAGACAGTGCCTACCAAATCATATGAGGCAGTTCAAGGGTTTGGAAATAAAGCTGCACTTCCACAGAGCTGTGTATAAAGCCTCCTAGCATCATCTAGAGGCCAGTTATAAACTACAGTGCATGGCATTTAGATACTCTTTCAATAAAGCAAAACACACATCAGCCAGATAAAATTCTAAGAGGAGGGCTATAGGCAAGGTTTATGGAGGCCATAAAAACTGGGAAACTGGTGTTATCCTCAACCTATTAGTAGCAGAGGAAGAGGATCATGTAGACCTTGCTTTGGATATTTCCTGTTCACTTCTAAGTTCAGCAAATATGATTGCCAGTGCTGTGTTTATGAATATAGTGCTGGATTACTGAATAGAAAACTAGGAGCTTGGAATTTGACAATGAATTCTATAGATGACTTTTCAGATAAAAAGTTGTCCAGGATCCTGTTGGGAATTTCTGAATATGCAACCTATAGGTATGCATTCAAAACTGCTACGTTTTCATACTTCCTATGTAGCCTGAAGTTTAGGGGCTATGTAAGCACCATTAAAGTCCTCCAAATCCCACTTACCAGTAAGTAACTGTTGGGATCAATAAGGGTCTCTTCCCCTGTGAATCAACAAGCAGCTGCTTAATGTTCTTACCCATACCCTCATGCGAGCAATCTCCAGTCTTGTGAGTTGCACTGGAGATTGCTCATGGGTGGGAGTGGGAATGTCAGGCAGCTGCTTTTTGATTGACAACTGAATGGAGCCCCATCAATCCCAGTGACTGCTTACTAGTAAATGGAGTTTGGAGGGGTATGACCAGAAACCACTACATGACATGTAGTTACATAATGGTCATACAGGATTCTGCTCATTGCCTGCATGTAAACTGAAGCTAAAAACAAACAGGGCCTGCCCCCTATGTTTTGCAGTCAGGATGGATAAGACAATAGATTTTAAAATGTCACATGTCTTAAAATCTCAACAAATTAATAATAACAATGATAGTCTGATGTACACTTGACAACTGGTACAATCAAATAAGGTTATGCCTACTATTATTCATAATTATGTAGGAAATGTCACTACTGTTCCTTAATGTGTGCACTGAGCACTTACTTTCTTGTTTTCTGCTGAAAATTTTTTGCTCAGACACAAACTCTGGGCAATTAATCATCCTTCTATACACTTCAAACCAGGATTCTGACGCTCTCCCCTATCAGAATGAGTGCTCCAAACCTAGTTGGAGATTAACAGAATTGCAGCAGTAATGATTGAAATAATGGTTATTTCTGTGTAGGGAAAATAAAGGCTTGGTTGATTTTTTTAAAAAATCAGGTTCCATTTTGAAATTATAAAATTAAGTGAAAGCTGAATCTGAAGGGAATCTGGATCAGATATTTTGTATCCCCCTAATGGAAACAACCCATGAACTGTGAATCACAACAATGATACTCTCCTGGCAACTTGATTGCTGGCAATGTTGATGAGTCTACACATGCTATTCATTGGGTTTAATTTCAAACTAGTCCCTAACTTGAACCCTTCTCCTTCCACACTTGCTCCATTGGCTGGACCAGGAGCCATTTATCCAGCACTAGGACTCTGAAGCCATGAGGGGGAACTAAAGCTACCCAGAATATAAATCTCTACATCTCCACTCAAGGAGGATACCATATTAGCTTCCCATCGTCACATGGGGTGAGGTTCTTGAAATCTTGTTGAGATTTATATTTTTTAAACAGAGTGACTCAATGTGTTCAGATGCCCTTTCTCACTGAGGATATTTGCCAATATTCTTTACAAAACAAAGGGGTTGTCTGCACTGGCAAAAAGAAGCAGCTTCAACCCGACTTGAAGCCAACCTGCTCATATGATGCACAAGCCAGAAATGGGAGGAAACTGGGATGAAGCCGTGCTCTGGGGCAAAAAAATGCAGGAAAATAATGTCCATTTGCTTTGCTCTAATGTTGATGAGTCCACACATGCTATTCATTGGGTGCACTGGCAATGTGGAAAGTGGAAAGTGTGCATAATCACAGTGGCATATACACTGGTGCCTCGGGATACGAAATGACCGGGTTACGAAATTTCCGGGATACGAAAAAGTTGGATTGGGAAAAACTGTTTCGGGTTACGAAATATTTTTCGGGTTACGAAATTCATTTCGGCGCGAAATTCAAATGATGCAAAGTGCAGATACAGGCTTTCCAAGGCTAACGGAAAGCTAAGGGGGCTGGGTTAGGGGTTAGCTTTGGCGCGAGTTTTGAATTTCGTTAGCAGCAGTGATTGGCTGGAGAAATCAAGCTGATCATCTGGATTGGCTAACGAAATTGGGGGGTGGCCTGGATTCAAAAACAAAAGCCGTTTGTTTTTGATCTGCCCCTTTGTCTGGCCTGGTGGACTGTGTGAGGAAGAGTCTCTTCTGAGCTCTAACTCGTGAATCCACTGTTGGCTTGGACTTTTTCCTGGCTTTTCTGCCTTTGGACTTTTTCTGGCTTTGCCAGGTGTATTCTTCGGATCAAGACCGGCCATCAGGAACTTCTCTACAGGTAGGTGGATGTATTTTTACCTTCTTCTTGTGGGGTGTGAGCATGCTTTGCTGTGGGGTGGTGGTTTGCTTTCTTCATGGCTGTGCTGTTTTCAAAGTGTGGTGTGTGACTTTTAAAACTTTGGCCATGGTCACATGTGGCCAGAGACTCTCACCATAGGGTGGCATTTTCTGATTTGTGGATGCTGGGCTTCATTTGCTGCTTTGATTTCTTCATGGCTGTGCTGTTTTCAAAGTGTGGTGTGTGACTTTTAAAACTTTGGCCATGGTCACATGTGGCCAGAGACTCTCACCATAGGGTTGCATTTTAAGATTTGTGGATTCTGGGTTTCAGGTGCTGCTTTGCTTTCTTCATGGCTCTGCTGTTTTCAAAGTCTCACCATAGGGTTGCATTTTCAGATTTGGGGGTTTTGGCCTATGGGTTTGTGTTCTGGGGTGCTTTGGCCATGGCTGTGATGATTTGAGAGTGTGGGGTGTGAGTTTTGCAAGTTTGGGCCAGAGAGTGTGACCATGGGGGTGGGGGGTGGTTTCCAATTGTGGCTTTTGCTCAGTGCCTGTGCCTTTTGTCCTTTTTAGGCTTGAGCTATGGCTCCCAAGCCAAGCGGTGAGAAAAAGAAGAGGGCTCCCTTGTCCTTGGAGGACAAGAAGGAAATCAACGCCAAGCACGAGAGGGGCGTGCGCTTGGTGGACATTGCCAAGGAGTATGGACGAAACCCTTCGACAATTGGCACTGTCCTCAAGCAGAAGGAGGCCATCAGAGCTGTTGTGGCTCCAGCGAAAGGCGTGACGACGATTGCCAAGCAGAGGACACCGAAGCACGAGGAGATGGAGCGCCTGCTTCTCCTCTGGATTAAGGAAAAGGAGCGAGTCGGGGACACTGTGACCACCTCGGTCATCTGTGAGAAGGCCACCACCATTTTCGAAGACCTGGCCAGCAAGGAGGCAGGTGAAGGAACTTCTTCGCAGGAGGAGCCAGCCACCCCGGACTTCAAAGCATCACGTGGCTGGTTTGAAAGGTTCAAGAGGAGGACCGGGATCCACTCTGTCGTCCGTCACGGCGAGGCGTCCAGCGCAGACCACCAGGCCGCCGAAGCATTCGTCGTCGAGTTCAAGGCCATGGTGGAGGAGGAAGGCTACGTCCCGCAGCAAGTGTTCAATTGCGACGAGACGGGCCTCTTCTGGAAGAAGATGCCTCGCCGCACCTACATCACCCAGGAGGAGAGGAGACTGCCAGGCCACAAGCCTATGAAGGACCGCTTCACACTTGCGTTGTGTGCCAATGCCAGCGGGGACTGTAAGGTCAAGCCCCTGTTGGTGTACCACTCTGAAAATCCAAGGGCCTTCAAGGCACACAACATTCAGAAGGACAGGTTGCCAGTGATGTGGCGTTCCAATGGCCGCGCATGGGTCACACGCCTCCTTTTCGTGGAATGGATCAACAGTGTCTTCGCCCCGACAGTGAAGCGGTACCTGGAGGAAGAGGATTTGCCCTTGAAGTGCCTCCTCCTCTTGGACAATGCTCCTGCGCACCCGCATGGCCTGGAGAAGGACATCCTCGCGGAGTTCTCCTTCATCAAGGTCCAGTTTCTGCCACCCAACACGACCTCCCTCTTGCAACCCATGGACCAGCAGGTGATTGCCAACTTCATGAAGATCTACACCAAGCACCTGTTCATGCGTTGTTTCGATGTGACGGAGAGCACACAGCTGACCCTTCGAGAGTTCTGGAAGCAGCATTTTGATATCGTCGTGTGCTTGAAGATGGTGGACTTGGCCTGGCAGGAGATCACCAGGCGCAACCTGATTGCTGCATGGAGGAAGCTGTGGCCTGATGCTTCTTCCTTGGAAGGGTCACAGACCGAGGGTGCTGAGCCAGGTGAAGAAGAAGAGGTGCACGAGATCGTCTCCATCGCAAGGTCCCTGGGACTCGACGTGGACAACGAGGACGTGGAGGAACTCATCGAGTTGCACAGCGAGGACCTGACAACAGAGGACCTGAAGGCCTTGGCAGCGATGCAACACTCGGCCGTGGATGAGGACGTGCTCCATTTCGACAGGGGCCAGCAGGAGGAGGCTGTGGGGGCATTTTTGCCAACGGCAGAAATTAAAGACATTTTGCGGCAATTCCACAATGTGTCTTCATATGTGGAGAAGCACCACCCTGAGAAGGTGCTCACCAGCCATGCCATTGCCCATTTTGATAATGTCTGCCTTAGCCATTTTAAGAACCTGCTTAAGGGCCGGCAAAAGCAGACATCCTTGGACCAGTTCTTCACTAGAGAGGGAGAACCGTCATCCAAGAAGGCAAAAGGTGACCCTTAAAAAAAACACCAAATTTTTTTTTAAAAAATGTGTTGATTAACTTTGTTAAATTGGTGGCATTGGCTACATTGGCTGAATTGGTGGAATTGGGTTGAATTGGGTTGAATTGGTTTAAATCTGGCTTTTTTGGCTGCCCCTCTCCTCCTCCTCCTGCCTCACTCTGAGATGCCAGGACCAGATGCCAGGACCAGCAAAGATAAGTCAAAAACTTTTTTTCTTTATCCTTTAGAAACTTTAGAATGGATCTGCAAGTCATTGTTAAGCTCTTTAGTGCCTCAGGCAACTTGTATTGTAGGGTACTTAGCTTAATAGGCCTCTATTGTACCTTTGTTTTGACTTGCAGGTTCAGTCTGAGGTCATAGAACGCATTAGTTATTTTCAATGGAAAAAGCGTTTCGGGTTACGAAATTTTCGGGTTGCGAAAGGAATAGCGGAACGAATTAATTTTGTAACCCGAGGTAGCAGTGTAAATGGCACAAGCAAAGTGGGAGAACGCAGGAAGATAGAGGCAGCTTACAGAAGCGGTCTGGAGCATGTGCCCTCAGCCTGGTGAGATGTGTCACTGGTTCTATTGCTTGCAATACATATGTTTCTTTTGCTGAGCATACAGGTGCATGAGTGGCCAGCTGCACCATTGATTCATTGCACCAGCGAGCCATCACACACTCCATGAAATGAAATTACAACAAATGTGGCAGGTTGCCAATAATGTAAGAGATATAATAATAACATAAACAAACTAGACAATCCAATGGGAGGGGCAGGGCGTGAAGGAAGGAAAAGGAACATGTATGCCACCCCACATGATTGTGATTTGCCAATGTGTCACTGGGTGCATCAATGCACTGTATGGATGGTGTATTACTCATGCAACTGTGTGGCTGGTTACATGAGGTGTTCAAGGGAGGTAATTGGCAGTTACAGGTGGTGTGTTCATGCAATGGTGTTCAGGCCATGGTGTGGACTGCCTGTGGGTGCTTGGCTGGCCTTGGAAGCAGACAGTGTAGACATCTGAGGTTCCTCCCAATTCAGGAAACCCTAGGGATACCCAGTTTTTCTTCTCTGTCTGCTCAGCCCCTAGATGTTGCTGAAAACAGACATTTCCAATTTAAATGTACAAGAAACTGGAAAGAAGTCTGTCATAATAAAAATGGATATTTTATTTAAGGAAATTATGCAAAATTAAAGGATGCATAGGCTTGTGTGTGTTTATGTGCATGTGCATGCACAAATACCCTGTTCTCATTTTACATGATTTCATCTTTTATTTGAATCCTCTTCAGCTATCTGATTAAATAGTAATGGTGTTTTTATTGCTATTAATTAAATGCTTACTTTGGAACCTGGATTTAAACATGTACCAGCTTGCTTATTTTTTTTTTCTGTGTTCACTTTGAGAATATAGTCTAGTTAATTATAACCTAACATACAAAGGTCAGGAAAGAAAGCTCACAAATCATACTTTTATTATGGTGGCTCACATCTGCTCCCACTCTCTCTATAAAACATAGGCTTCACCATGTGCTCAGATAAATATATATAATACTACATGCATTCTCATGCCTGAGAAGTGAAGAGGCTCTCAATTTCTCCTCCATCTCAAATATCTAAACAGGTTCATTATATAAAGAAAAGGTGAGGCACAATTGCTTCAGATCTTCCAGGAGGTTTTCCATCAGAATATCTTTCATATGTCAACCTGGCAGAAGCCTGCTTTCATGTTCTTGTTTGTCTGTGCTACAGAAAGAATCTTTGGCGGGATACAGACCGCCGCTTTGGTCCGTGCGGGAGCTGCCGCGCGGAGCAAAAAAGAAGCTCAATTTCGGAGCTTCTTTTTGCGGCGCCTTTATGATGTCGCGAGGCGCCGCTGGCGCATTCACGACATCATAGGCGCCGTGACACGTCTGGACGCTATGCGTCCAGTACGTAAACATGGCGGCCCCCATGTGGAAGGGGCGCCGCCATGTTGTACGTATTCTATACATACTAGGGTTAGGGGGGTGCGGAAGCACCGCCCCTTCCTAACCCTAGTACGTATAGAAGACGTACTATATGGCGGTTTGTATCCCGCCTTTATTTATTTTATAAAACCCTACATTTTCATATAAGGGCCCTTCCTTTTGGCCTAGCCTCTGCCTGCAGCATCTTCACCAAGTTAATGGTTCTTCTTTCTCACCTCAATATCTTTACCCATGTACCCAGTGCATTTGCTACAGCATGTGTGAAGAGAGAGGGAAGATTCCACTTCTCTACATCAAATGGCAGTCCTTCTTCTATGGGTGTAAAAGCACTCACAGTCCTTAATACCCTATATTTCAAAAGGGATCTCCAAACAAAGTCAGATTCCTAATCCATCAGACTGTAGATCTAGTGAACTGGCACCTGGACCGTGCCATCTTCTTACAGAAATGTTATTTTCATTCCTCCATGGCACAGGGTTGGACCCTTGTGGTCTCTTCCAACTGAGATTCTATTACTCTATGGGTAGTGTTGCCAGTTCAGGATCATTCTAGGTCACAGGGTTCCAGATCAAAGTCTGAGACCTAGGGAGGACTTTTGCAGAGGTCATTAAGCATTATACATTTAGTATCAACCAAGATGGTTCTAACTTCTATGGAAATGAATATATTCCCACATAACAAATATCAGATGTCTGACTTGAAATGGAAGAAGGCAACTGAGATCAGAGAGGCTGTGGGAATATGGGATATGTAGCCCTCTGCCTGCCCTGTGTTTTCTGCACATCTTTGGTCACACATACAGAACTTCAATACACACAGCCTGCAGGTATCTTTGCATCATTGTCATGTTACCCCTCTTTTAGTATTGCCTTTTCTCTGAGTTTCAGACTGTTGACCCATCTCCTCAATTCCCCCAGGGTCAGCTTTGGTACATGGAATGGTGGTGGTATGTGTGACCAAAGATATAAAGATAAGTGGCTGATTTAGAATAAAGACTTTAATAAATATATTTTGCTTTCAAATGGTGGTGGTGGTGAGGGGCAAATACCATCTTGTCCTACATGTCAGTAAGTAAAGTGTCTTGGGGCTGTTTCACACTACTCAGTGACAGCACAATGATCCAAACTTAACTGTTATGGTTCCATCCTATGCAGTCCCGGAATTTGTGATTTAGGGAAGGGTATATAGAATTTTCTTCAGAGAGCTGTACAAACCAAACCCCAAGCCACAGGGTTCCATAATATCTGACTATGGCAGGTAAAGTGGACTCATAGTGCTATAACTGGTTAGTGAGAAAGAACTCCTTGTTAATAACATCATTTCAAAAAATTAACATATAACCTTTGCTGAGCCACACTGAGTAGTAGGCCCATAGGAAAATAACTGTGTAATGTTCCTTTGGTTTTATAGAACTGAGAGCCTCTCTTTGCATTGAACGAAATATCCATTGTGTCCCAATTTTCTGCTTCCTGAAAGAGAACAGAATAATAACAATATCTTTGAGTGGAGGAAAACAATGTTGAGTGGTAACAAAGCTGTTTCTATCTTGTACAGGTATACCTCAGTTCACAAAGTATATGTGTTACTGAGCTTTATTTATTTAACAGAAACTTTGGTACCAGAGGCAGAAATATGGAAAGAATAGGGATACGTTCCTATACCACAAAAAAGAACAGCAGTTTAACATATTTCAGCAAAGTTTTTGCTCAAAGCTAACATTGTGCATATGTGAAATGCAACAACAAGGTCAGGGAAGCCACAAACAAAAACACTTTGATACTTCCAGAGACCACCTGAAAGCTGCTTTCATAATGCATTCTGGTATGATTTTTTTATTTCTTTCAACAGCCTCCACTTTTCTTATGATTTCCATTTTGGTGGTGAAACTTACAGATCTGTGATTTATGCCAGGATAATTGGTGAGGCAGGCTAATCTGCTTTCCTCTTTTCTTTCAGATTTGCTTTTCACACATACTCAGTGATTCTGGAGGCAGCTGTTTACCTTGCCTGCTGTAAGTAAGCACAGATAGTTACAATAGGATCACCTAGAGCAGAATTCCATTCTTTTTCAGGTCACACTTTATTGCACTGTTTATTGCTGACATGCTGCTGCAACCTTACACTGAAAGTCTGTCTTCAGTCCCTCCTCACCATCCTCCCAATGCTAATGTTTCAAGAAGCAAGCAAGCAAGCAAACAAACAAAACCTCAAACCTCGCAGCTAGACAGAAGACAAGAAAAAGGGGGCTGGGGTTGAGTATGAAAACTTTGTAAAAAGTATCTTTGTCAGAGGTTTTAACTGAAGTACATCTGCATTTACCAAAATAACTCTCTATAAAATTGTTCCACAACCCTGGGTTGCATGGCTATCCCATAAAGCTTGCCTTTGTCTCATGCTACAAATGCAGGAACTTTGCATCACAAAATGTATCTCTTTAGTGGGTTGCTATGGTAGGATCAGTCTGCCATGTACTGCTAAGCTGGTTGACTCTAAGGTTTTCTTTTAAGAGGACCATATTGAAGGTAAATATCTCCTGAATGACAAGTTGAAATGTGTTTTGCTCTCCTTCCCTGAAACTACAAGAAGCGTCTTTTAGGGGGTTGGTTTGGATGTCCCTCTTAGGCAGAGCTTCCCCATGGTCACAATTATGTGGAAAAAGCAACGTATGATTCAGTACTACTGCTACATTGAGGTGGTAAGATCTTCCTGCTAGTGATTTGTGAGACGTTGCCTTTTAAAAGTCAAAACAAGAATAGTGCACTTTGTTTCTGAAGACATAGGTGATGGGAAGCAGGTCTGTGGTGAAACCACCTAAGGGGAATTTTAGAACACCTGGACCATAAAGTAGGTGATCTCAGTGAAGAGGCCCAAGAAAAGTTTGTAGTTGTTTAATAGATGTTTTTGAATGCCTCTTGAAAGTATCAGAGCCAGACAAATTGGCTGAAAGACTGAAACACATACATATACACACAGCACTGTATTCATCAACACATCAGCAGGGTGGTGATTCAAGGGCCCTGGCTGCCCCAGGTGGTTTTAAGACTAGCATTGGTAGGCTTGGGTGCTTTTAGTTCACATTGAATGTTGGAAGCAGCATGCAACCCTAGGTAGCATGACCTTAATGTCCCAGTGCCCAGATCACACATGCAGCAGAAGATACAGGCAATAGCACAGAGCCTGGTGCCCCTGGAGAAGCACTGTCTGAAGTGGCAAATCTCAGTTTCTCCAAGAATGCATCAGGAGACCTCATGCATGGGCAGTATTCTGAGGGAAATAAAAATTCTGGCAGTTTATTATAAATACGTACTGTTGTGTGTTAATTGTTCCTCCTTCGAGTGAAGTAGGCAGATCCTAGTAGTTTCAGTAGTTAAAAATTGTGTGCTTACAGGACTGTTTTATTGAAAGAATCTTGGGTGCTTTCTGCACCGCCATTTGGGACGTCCGGAGGACGTCCCATTTTAAAAAAGGGGCGTCTCTTTTAGACGCCCCATGGCCTAGTACGGACTCCGTCCGTACAAGATGGCGCCGGCCCTTCTACATGGTCGGCGCCATCTTTGCGTATCGGACGCTTAGCGTCCGTACGCGTCGCGCCGCTGCTGACGTAGCGAGCGCGCCCCTGGCGCCTCGCTACGTCGCAAACGCGACGAAAAAAGAAGCTCCATTTTGGAGCTTCTTTTTTCGGTCCGCGCGGGAGTCGGGCCATCTGAAGGCTCCGGCTCCCCTGCGGACCTACTGGCGGCGGCAGCAGACCGCCGCAAAGCAGCGGTCTGTACCCCGCCTTGGTTTCATAACCAGGAAACTCTATCTTGGTTTTATAAACAGGGAAGTATGCTTATTGGAAAACTGAAATAAAAGAAGACTCAAACACTGCTAGCAATTGTAATATTTGTTGCTGATGATGTTTGCCTTCAAGTCATGGGGCTTTCTTGGTAATCTGCCATATCTTTTTTAGAACAACAACAACAGCAACAACAATAACAAACACTGCCACTGTTGAATGAGATGTAGACACTTGATTGGGGAAAATATCCTCAGTTGTTTAAAAAACTTGTCCCACATAGCAGAAGCTCCTTTAATATGCCTTTGTTTTGATATTTTAGGCCAATTAGTGCTTTGTTATTCTTCGGTTCTTTGGAATTTCATAATAAATGTCATTAGTATATTGAACCTGCTCATATTTTATTTTTCATAGCGTGTGCCTCCATGTTGCACTTATGTTCCTTGCTTTTGACCAATACAAATGTGACTTTCATTGAGCTGGACTCAGACTACTTCCTGTATTCTATAATAATTCTGGGAGGTCCATGGCTAGGTATTTCTTTGTGGTGACACTTTTTTTAAAAAAAGTGTAATAGGTGGTGCTGTAACATTGATCTTTAAGGCATCATTTTCAACTAGGCTAAAATTATTGGAGATATAAATATATACCAGAGGAAGAAATAAAATCCCAGTGTTTTTAATACAGAAGAACTATAATTGTGATTTGTTGAATGGAGGTGATTCAGAAGTTCTCTGGCAGACTTTAGAAGGTTATAAATAATATTAATTCAACACATGCACACCTACAAGTATGCATATATATGATAGAAGATTAGAAACAATCCTAGGGCTTAGAGAAGCTGGGGAAAGGAGTGCAAGAACACCAGCGAGGAAAGTTTAAATGCTCAGCATTCTCACAACACTGAAAGCCTATTTGAAAGACTTATGTTGAGAACTTAAGGTTTGATCTCATTTTCTTATTAAGGAATTCTTACTTTTATAACCCCTGTGAAAGAGCTGGCAGCTCTGGAAACTCAACACCTACACATGTTCTTTACTACTTTTTAGAGGTCTCACAGAAAATGGTACTTGAAAGGTACTATGCTCAAGTCTACAAACCAGCCCTTATAGTTACTTAGAAGCTGGGAGCAGTAGTAATGAGTATTAAGTTAAATTTTATAATGATCTGCATACACTCCAACTCTCCCAATTTGGCAGGGACAGTCCTGATTAATCTTCTGTCATCCCATTTTTTCAATAGCTTGTAAAAATCCTAGGTTCTTCCTTTTCCTCCTACTTTCCTCCTTTGTCCTCAGCTAACTTCAGCTGTGTAAACTGAGTTCAAAGTGAAAACATTCCTTGCACTCAATTAAATGGGAAGATGGTGGAATCTTGTCCTGCCAAGTAGGCTCAGACAAAAGCAAACTGATGCAGTCTCTCCTAGATCATATGTGATGATAACTCTTGGCATCTTGACCACACTGTGAGGTTGCTTGCGAGAAAGGTGGAATATAAATCAAATAAATAAATTAATAACACTGAAAGTCTATGGAAATTTCTTAAGCTCCAAAGCAGGAAACTCTTGAGTGTAATTCTTTGTATTTCATGTGGTGGGAGGATCCCTTTAATACCTCTGTAAGCAGACTATTATGGCTGTTCCTTATCTGATGGTATGGATTCAGTGGCCAAAGAAAATGGAAAGATCACAGGCTTGCCCAGAATGAACAGAACAATTGTATTCACTACAGTCCAGTCAATTTTGTGGTTGTGATTAGTACAGTCGGCCCTTCTTATACACAGATTTTTTATACACGGATTTAAGCATACATGGTTTGAAATTGTTCCAAAAAAGTATAAATTTCAAATATCAAACCTTGATTTTCCTTTTTTTAAATAAGGGACACCATTTTGTTATGTCATTATATTCAATGGGACTTGAGCATACACGGATTTTGTTATGCACGGCGGATTGTGGAACCAAACCCCAGCGTATAACAAGGGTCCACCGTACTAATTAAAGGCTATCACTGCTTGAAGGAAAAGACAAGATGGCACCGCCCCATTCCAAGTACAGAAGAATATGTTATTGCCATTGGTGAGAGGACTAAGGCTGCTGTCACACTGTAGAATTAATGCAGTTTGACACTGTTCTAACTGCCATGGTTCTATGCTATGGAATCCTAGGATTTGTATTTTATTGTGCGACTAGAGCTCTCTGAGAAAAAAGGCTAAATATCTCACAAAATTAAAAATCCCAGAATTCCTTAGCACTGAGCCATGGCAGTTAAAGTGGTGTCAAACTGCCATTTCATCTCATTGGGTCTGAGAGCCTGTCTAATTTCCTCCATATTTTGCATTATGGATCTCCATTATATAGATTATGTGAAACACTGCAATTATTATTTTAAAAGTATTTTTTGTCAGCTATGGGACCCCAAAAGCAATTGTCTCAGGCTGGTTTTAAAGACAATTGGTATAAATAGTAATCTAATTATACTTTGGAGAGATTTATAGCCCTAATTACTACTAGTTTAAAATTGCAAAGGGATTGACATGAGCAATCAACACATTCCATGCTGTGAACCCATCTTGCTATTGTAAAAGCTACCTGCCAATTGCTTGTCAGCTGAATGATATGCCATGCTGCACATATTATTTCAAGAATTAGAAATACAACAGCTCTATGTACATAAATGCTATCTGCCCATTTGAATGCTAAAATCCTCAGTCTGAGCCTTGCATGACATTATATTGTTGTTGTTGCTATTGTAATACTGGCTTCTAATATTCTTGTGGTACTATGAGTTAATTTTCAGGCAACTGGAAATAGTCACATTCTTCCTTACTTTTACCCTTCTATAGTGATCCAGGTCTTCAGTTGCTGATTGTCACAGGAGATGATATGATGTTTTTAACATAATTCTTTTTCTGTCTCAAGATGTACACACATCAGAAGACTATTCATGATTCTCCCTTGTACTACCTTGAACATGATGAGCTAATCTTTGCAGCAGATGTACTTAAGTAATTTTTCACCTACATTTGTTTACTGCATAAGAATAGAAGTAAAATTCTAAAGCTGCTATCATTTTCTAATCATTTGCTTGGGTGAGTATCTTGTTTCTTGCACTCTCTGTGGCTCCATTATTGGTTTGGTTCACTTTAATACAATACCAGCATTTACCATATTTTAAGTTGCTGGTCAGCATGTATGTAAGGATCTTGAGTTGATTTCAGATATTGTCCACAGATATCAGATATCCTCCTTTAAGGTGTTCTCTCTTTAATGACTATCATTTTACCACCACCCTCCTTCTGCTCTTTCTCTCTCTCAACAAGAACAATTCAAGACTCTTGAGCTGTAAGCTTCCAAAATGGGCAATTAATAAGACTATGTCTCTTCCTGAAGTTTTTAGATCTCTCTCATTTTTTTTAATCTTGGGGGTATCCAAAACAAAAGGCATTTAGAGAGCCTGCTCCCTTCAGAACATGCCCAAGATAAGTTCATCTAATTGCTTCCATTTTCAGCACAGCTGTGTGCAATTAAGCTCACTTCAAGATCCTAACCATTTAATGTCTCTCTACCCATACTCACAATATGGCATAAGCATCCACTGTGAAAGCTGAAAGCTTTCCATCTTTATTCCATATAATTATTGCTCTTCAAAGCTGCTTCTTTCTGTGAGGAATTTCCATTCTACATTTCTATTAAAGTATTGTAGTTTAGTTATAGTGCCAAATACGATAAGATCTCATAGCATCCTCTCCACCCCTACCCCCATGCTGCAAATCAAACCAAACACCATCCTTACTTCATGGTCTGCTAAAGCAACAGAGTACTAGAAGCTTCAACAGTTTGTGCCATTGTAAACAACAGCCTGAAAAATTAGGAATCTATAGCAGACCCCCTTCCCCCCATACATGTCTTTGGGTTTTGAAAGGTGTTTTCCCCATTACTAGTCTTTTCTGGTTCCCATCCAGCTTAGAATGACCTGTCAGAAATGGACGGCACATTGTTGTCTTCTCTTCTCATAGGCCTTTAGTTTATTCAGTTCCTTCCTATAACATGGCCATAATTCTTTAAGTGAGTGATCTAAGGGAATTAAGGACATTTGGTATTGCACATTACAACAATGCTATTTGTTCCTTAGTGATGGCTGTGAATATGAAATGTTTCCATCTTAGTTGAGCTGTATGACAGCTGAAATGTTTCACAGACATTTGGAGCAAATCTTGCTTTCCACCTGTCAAATCTCAATATCTGTCAGCCACATACACTGCAATTCCTGTTAAGTTAAATCTCAACTTCAGACCATCCTTTCCCCAAAGATTATAAGTTCTGGAAAATAATGATTATATTTTTAATAGCTTCCTCCCTCCATGTTGTTTTTGCAACTTCATCAATGAGCTATGTGCTGAGAGTTCAGAACATGTTGTCAATTCTCACACAAGCAATATAGCCTGCGGCAGAGCAGCTGAGAAGTCAGCATGGAATGGCAAAAACACACACACACACACACACAAAATATTGCTGCCACAGGCTCTAAAGCTGGGTTTTGTAAATAGAAGATATGCTCTGCTTACATTTCTGTTCATAATGAAGCTCATTAAACACAGGCATCTTACAAATTTTAACTCCTTTCACTAGACAACCATGCTTAATGGTGAGATGTTTCTTCAGACCTAGTCTGTTGTATGGACACTACATTGTCATTCAGTTATTTATTTTCCCCCCACTACTGCATCAAGTGAGATAGTAATGATGTTTGATGAATCAGGAGTATAACTGTGAGGATTTCTTTGTGTGTTTCTGCTTAGGAATGAGCAAATAAATTGCCCGGTAAAACTGAGACTTATAAATTTGTGACAGGGTTCATACTGTGCTGACGCTTGGTTGGAAAAGGTATATCTAAAAGAGAACAGACATATATCTCTTAAAGCATGAAGAATTCTTTGCCCTTCTTCTGACCTTTCCTAGCTACTTGGTTTAGAAAGCAGGGGTGGAAGCAGAAGGAGCCTACCTTTCTAGTTCAAAGCTGGTTACACATTAACTTGTATGAAGCACTGGAAGAAGTGGAAGGAAGGAAAACAGATAAAGAAAGAAAAACATTATCACCCCTTGCATCCACTGTACTAATTTCTCACTTTTGGAATTTCAGTGTTCCAGCTAATTATAAACCCCCTTTTGGAATTTAGAAAGTTTATAGTGTAGTGTTAAGTTTTCCGCGTGATGTAAGTGACGTACAGTGATGTACGGACACTGCACATCCCTGACGTCAAGATGGCGGCACCCATGTGGACGAGCTGCTGCCATTACACAGTTGGGTTCCAGACCATGTGGTTGCTGCGCAGTCCGGAATCCTAATATCGCCACCACCACGCCGGTTTTGGCTCATCTATCTCAGGCCTATGTTTCTTTAAGAACTGAGACTGATTCCAAAACAACAAACATGTGGCTACAAAAGTTTACTAATGGCTTTAATCTATATTTACATAAAAGATATATCTTAATCTAGCTAGTGAATAGTTCAGGTTAAGAAAAAAATATTTATCTCACCATCTTTCCAAAGAAAGTTGATGGAGAAGGAAGAGAGATGAAGGACTAACAATTCAGGAGAAATCTAGAGAATGTTGGTTAGTCTCAAAGGGGGAGTGACCTAAGTCACATCATTAGTTTGAATGAGAAGGAGGGAGGCGTTTACATGCAGGAAATCCCTATCTATCTAAGGAGGGAGAAAGAGAATGCAAATATATTCCAACAGTAGTTCTAAACTTCCAAAAGTATTTTACTATTCTATGAGGTTGCAATTTTTAAAAGTTGCTGTGATTTCTCAAAGGTAACAAAAAAGATAGTTTATGCGGGGGGGGGGGGGGGGGAGCATCTGATGGTACAATCTGGTGTCCTATTTTACAAAACATACTTAAATATCTTAAAACAACAATCTTTAGAGAGGTGAGAGCCACCATATTTAAGCTGGATCCTTGGCTCTCCTGGTTTTTTTTAAAGTAGCCAGAGGAGGACTGGCTGAGTGGGTAAGGAGTGATTAATGCCTCCCCGCAGCAAGAGAATTTTTTGTCCTTTCTAAAATAATCTGTAGTGAGATTATTACTAAAAAGAACACCTCCCTGGACCCCACTATTCTGAATAACTATTGGCCAGCCTCTAATATTATATTTTTGGGCTCTCTGGAGGAGATGGATTATCTAGATCCATTTCAGTCTGGCTTCAGTTCCAGTTATAGAATGGATACAGCTTTGGTCACCTTGATGGATAATCTACACAGGGACAGGGGAATGTGTCCCTGTTGGTTCTGTTGGACCTCTCAGCAGCTTTCAGTAGCATCAACCATGGTATCCTTCTGGGATGAATCTCTGGGATGAGATTTGACAGCACTGTTATGCAGTGGTTCTGGTCTTTTTGGAGGAGTGAACTCATAGAATCATACAGTTGAAAGAGACCACAAGGCCCATCCAGTCCAACTCCCTGCCATGCAGGAATACACAACCCAAGCACTCCCGACAGATGGCCATCCAGCCTCTATTTCAAAACATCCAAAGAAGGAGATTCAACACATTCTGAGGCAATCTATTCCACTCGCAAACAGTTCTTACCATCAGAAAGTTCTTCCTAATGTTGAGGTGGAATCTCTTTTCATGTTTGAATCAAATACCCCATGTTCTAATTTCTGGTTCAGCAGAAAACAAGTTTGTTTCATCCTCAATATGACATTCCTTCAAATATTTTAACATGGCTATCATGTCACCTCTTAACCTTCTCTTCCCCAGGCTAAACCTACCTAGCTACTCATAGGGCATGGTTTCCAGACCTTTCACATTTTGCTCATTCTCCTTTGGAGGTCCAAACTATTTGAAAGACTGTTGTCTCCCCATATAAATCTCCCAGAACTCTAAGATGTTCAGGGGAAGACTTTCTCTAAGTCCCACCACCATCAGAGACTCACTCGGTAAAAAAAGAGGAAGTCTTCTCAGTGGTTCCCCCCATTTTTTGCAACCCCCTCCTACAAGAGTCTAGGCTGATCCCTCCCTGCTTTCCTTTCACCAGCAAGTAGAAACTTTTCTCTTCTAGCAAGCTTTTAATATGTAACTGCACTGAAGGAGGCTTAGAATCATAGAATCATAGAATCGTACAGTTGGAAGAGACCACAAGGGCCATCCAGTCCAACCCCCTGCCATGCAGGAACTCTCAATCAAAGCATCCTTGACAGATGGCCTTCCAGCCTGTTTGAAGACCTCCAAGGAAGGAAACTCCACTACACTCTGAGGGAGTGTGTTCCACTGTCAAACATCCCTTACTGTCAAGCAGTTCTTCCTGATGTTGAGGTGGAATCTCTTTTCCTGTTCTTATTGGGCTGTCTGTTTTTCTATGTTCTTAATGGTTTTATGTTTTAACTTAGTAGTTTTTAATGATTTTATATTTTAATGTATTATATTAATGTGATGTTTTAACTGCATCGTTAAAACTGTACGGTTTTTAAAATATATTTTATGAGCCATCTTTGGTTCAATTTACTAGAAAGACAGCAAATATAAATAAATAATCAAATTATTAATATCGTAAGTACAAAACTGTGTGTGTGTCAGTGAGGGAATCCACCCAAAAACATTTATGTGGAAACAGTCTCTTGTTCCATCAACATTCTATATGGCACCCAGAAGGAGAGTAAATCAAAGATAAAATCATTATTTATAGATACAATGACCTATACATGCTACTATAAAAGAAACTAAATGTTACAGTTAGAATGCAAAAGGAATGAACTTATTGCTAATTAAGTTACAATAATAAGGTAAGTGAATTATACCTTAGGCTTTGGATAAAGGGATAAATTACAAGTAATTAGCTATTTGTGACTAGTTATATCCAAACTCTGGTTTGCTTTTGCTGATCAATTGAATAATGAGACCAGACACAGAGAACTGGGTTATAAAATGGGCAACTTTATTTAACTCACCTTATTTAAACTTATGTCTTCGAGAACTGCAAAACCAGGGGGGAGAACCTCGTGTGGAAAGAGCTGGTGGATGGTCTGCATCAGAACAACTGATAAGGCTTAATTTGTAAAAGTTTTTCAATATTTTTTTCTGTGGGACATTTCAAGATGTACCTTGAAGAAACATGTTGCAAGATAGTTTAGAAGATTAAAAAAAGGTTTTATAATTTTTATTGCTTTGGCTTTTTGTAGTAAAGAAAAAAGAAGATTCCCATGCCACACACAAACATTTCCACAGTTTGCCTCTGTCCGCTTGCTTCACACCATCCTTCAGAACATGTTCACTGTTCCCATTTAAGGGAGCAACCTGCATGTTCATTGCCTAAATAAAAGGAAATAAACAATAAGATGTTCTTTACCTCTAAGTCAATCTTGAAAGGAGGCCTCCTCATGATGCAATTGATTTGCTTTTGTGACTGCTCACTTGCAACTCCCAAATCTTTAACCTAATTTAGCCAACAACCCCAAAAGGTTTGTGTCAGATGTCAAAATGGGTGCCACTGACTGGCAATCAAGCATCTGCTTGGAGAAGCTGACTGCCTCTTTTTTGAATGTCACCTTTTTTTTCAGAACCCCAAAGAGCATTAGTTTGCATTTTTCTCCCTGTGCTTGACTGTTGCTGATGCCTCATTCAGAAACTCATTTCTTGACACTTCCATTGCAAGCACACTATGGACTCTGACTTCCAGATGTGTATATGTGTATGTGTGTGTATTAAACTCTACCTGTCATGTCTCAAGTTCTGAATTTCATTCATGATGACAGAAAATCATGATTATTCTTAACTGAAGATTCACACCTGTGGTATGATAGCAGATGCATCTTTTTAGGACTACCTTCAGGCCTCTTCTCAGTTCACTGCTCCTCTGAGGAGATGCATTTATAGAAATGAGTAAATGAATATTTTTAATAAAGGGATGTGACCTTTCAAGATGCATCTCTTCACTCCCATTCATTTCCCCTCTCATTTACTGTATAAATCTCAGACTGATAATCTTAAATTTAATTAAAGGTATAGCTAAAGATTTGTTTTAATTATTAAAATATCCTTTTCTCTAGCAGGGTTTTTTTTGGGGGGGAGAGCTTGAGGATCAGTGGTTGCCTCTGGATTCCCAAAGATTTGCAGGATTCCTACTCTGGGTACCATGAGTTTCTCCTTACTTTCCAACCACTCCTTTAAAGTTTATTTTTGTAAGTACTTTGAAAGGAAATTTTGAGGTTTTATGTCCTTCTCTTATCAACTCTAAAGGTTTATTTCCCTCAAAAAAAAAAATAAAATAAAAAAAAAACTAATGGAAAAGTAATGAGTAGTGCAGCAATTTATGCAAAGAGATATTTGGTCTCATTACCATTGGAATGATTAATAGAAAATACCCAGTTTTGAAAAACTGTGTTGAGTAATAGCACAAGTTACTTGTACAATGTAATTTTTGGAGCCCTGTTGTGGAAGCAGTGATAAAGCCTGCAGTAGCGAAGTGGGGAGCTGGGCAAGAAGAATAAACTTGGTGGTGGTAGTGGCACAAATATCATCTAAAGATAAATGCTCTGGGGATGCTCTGGTCTAAATAAATAGTCCAGGTTCTGAATAATAACAATAATAATAATAATAATAATAATAATAATGATGTGTGTATATATATATCCCGCCTCTCCCTGAGGATCGAGGTGGAAGTACAGCAACAAATTTAAAATTACAGTTAGTTAAATTACATTCTCATATCATAAAATATTAAAAACACATCAATAACCCAATACAGGTACAATATTAATATCTAATTTCCCATACATGCTCTGAATGAAGTATCATCTTAAAGCTATTATAGCACGTCAGGGTGATAGGCTCGCCAGAAGAGATCCGTCTTGATTGCCTTTTTAAAGGCATCTAAGGTGGTAATAAGACGGATCCCCTCTGGCAAGCCATTCCACAGTTTGGGAGCCATAGCAGTGAATGCCCTATGGGAAGTAGACCTTTGTCTGGTCTTTGGATAATTCAGTAGATTCTTCCCAGTTGTTCTGAGAGTGTGGGGTGGATTGTGTAGGGAGAGGCATTCCTTCAAGTAACTCGGGCCCAAGCCTTGTAGGGCTTTAAAGGTAATAACCAACACTTTCTATTGCGCTCGGAAACTAATCGGCAGCCAGTGAAGGGATTTTAGTACTGGTGTTATGTGGTCTGACCTAGGTGTTCCGGTGACCAATCTGGCTGCTGCATTTTGCACCAGTTGAAATTTCCGAACTTGATACAAAGGTAGCCCCATGTAGAGCGCGTTACAGAAATCAAGACAAGAGATTACCAGTACAAGTACCATTGCTTCAAGGTCCTTACGGTCCGGGTAGGGACGCAGTTGGCGTATCAACCAAAGTTGGTACCATGCGCTTCTGGCCATTGCATCTACTTGAGATGCTAACTGTAGAGATAGATCCAGAAGAACCCCCAAACTGTGAACGTCCTTTAGGGGAAGTGTGACCCCATCCAGGACCGGTTGACAAATCTCCATCCCTGGACTTGGGGAACCTATCGCAAGTACCTCCGTTTTCTTTGGATTCAGCTTGAGTTTGTTTTCCCTCATCCAGCCCATTACTGATGCAAGACAGGTGTCCAGAGAAGAGATGCCTTCCTTAGTTACTGCAGCAGTTGGAGACATAGACAAATAAATTTGGGTATCATCAGCTTACTGATAACACGGCGCCCCATGTCTCCGGATGATCTCTCCCAGTGGATTCATGTAAATGTTAAACAGCATGGGGGACATAATGGCGCCCTGAGGGACGCCAGATGTCAGCTTTCTTTTTTTTTTTTTCTGTGCAAAGGTTTGGGCTTTTGCATTTTATTAACATTTTCTCTCTCTCTCTCTTTTGTTTTAAAGATTGGGTCATGTGGTTTACATCCATTTAAAGTCTGTCACCTACAGGGCGGAGGGGGAGGAAACCTTTACAACCTCTTTATAGTATGAAGTCCGGAGGGGGTCCAAGGACAATTTTTTGCCACCCCACAGTTACGCACAGCGACAAAGCCAACAGACAGGGATGGCAGAATAAAGCTCCAGAGAAAGGAAACTGGAGTAGACCTGCATTTTTTTTTCCTTTTCAAAAAGCCACTTTCTGCCATTCGGAGCTCTTCCGGAGAAGACAGCTGGAGCAGGGACTCTGGGCTAAAAAGAAGAGAGGAAAAGGGAGCCCTTGGTTTCTTCCCAGCCACTGAAGGAGGACGATCCAAGCAAGTGCCACGCATGAAGGCCACGAAAGGGTGGGAGGCAAAGAAAACAGGTGTTGTTGCGGGCTGGAATGCCAAGCCGGGTTGGATTTGGCTGCAATACAGTTCTGTTGAACCCAGAAGATGGCAATGCTTTTGAAAAAGATGGATGGTCCTTCAAAGCCACACATTCTCATTCGTCGCTTGCTCCCTTTCCTGTCAGCTTTCTTTTAGAAGAGCATGAATCCCCTAGCTTCACCATCTGGAATCTGCCCGAGAGGTAGGAATGGAACCACTGGAGCACAGTGCCCCCGATACCTAACTCAATGTCAATGATGTAAATGAACAACAGAAAACTAATCATAGCTGCTTATCATCTCATATGCTGTCTTGTTTCATGTTTTTCTGTTACTATGTTTCTCATTGTAGTAGTGTTTCTCAATAACCTGTGCAGGAACAGCAAATATCAAATTTTGGCCAGCATCCTGTGGGTGACATGCACTGCTGTAAACTTATATCACTGGTATATAAGCTTTGAATGACTTTGCAGAATAAGCTACCTAGTACCTCCCAAGACAACATTGTCACACCTGGTGAGGAACAGCAGCTGGGGGCTTTGAGATCCAGTTTTGGGGGGGTTTGATTGATTAAATTATTTGTTAGTCATTATGGGAACAAATAATAATCAGAAGCATATCCCTAGGTCTGAGTAAACATGACCTTTCCTACATATAGCATTCAGATTTTGAATTTGTATGATCATCTTACCAGTCAGTGTGTAGGATAACATTTAACATCAATTACATATCCACATTGATGAAGAGAAAGTGATAGGAAAACTGGAGAAGAAAGCGGGGAATGTGTTGATTAGCAGAGAAGAATTTGGAAAAGAAGGTGGAAGAGTGTAAAGATATCATTACCAAAAGAAGCAGGTAAATTAAATAAAATAGACTTTTAAGAGCAAAATACAAGCTTATATGTGTCTGAAATCATTAGAATTTGATGGTCACTGTGAATATTGATGCTTGACAGGCATTTTGACTTACCTCTACAGTTTCTCAGGGTTTCTGATTAGTAAGATGTGGAAGAGTCCCCTTTTTAATCCAGAGCATATCTATGTGCATACGCTTACAGCTGGCTGGTGTGTATTCCAAATATCCCAATAGCAGTGCTCATCAAATATACATTAAAGAGATGTTAATGCACAATAAGAAATCTGTGCAGTCAAGTTTAACAGCTACATGATGTGATCTCCCCCCATTTGGAGTATTTTAGACATCCTCCTGACCTGATTACCTTCTCTCTCCAAGGCTAATGCATTTGCAAGAGTTAAGGTTAAGGTTTAACCCTGAGAAACAGACTGAGCTACAATCTAGTAAATTTAGTAATTTACATGTATACATGATTTGATAATTAAGATAGAACTTTGTGGTTTGATTCCAAAAACACAACACCGGTGAGGGAGGGGAGATGATCTCTGCACTGAGCACATATCAGTTTAGTCTAGAAATTTCAATGCTCAGAACAATGATCCTTGTGTAAGTAATATATCACTTGTCATCTAGAACTACAGCTAAAACAGTTTGTTTTTTAAAAAAATTGGGGGTTGTTGTTCTAAAATCTTTTACACACACACACACACACACACACACACATATATTTGATGTTTTTGATGTTTCATTTCATGGAAGAAAGGGGGGATGAGTGTTCCAATACTAAACCAGCTTTAATATCTGTGTGAAATCTTCATGAAGGTAATACTGGCCTTCATCCAATTTCTACTCCTCTTGGTGATTTGGCTAAAAAGAATTGATCTCCCAGACTTAAGCATGTTTAAACTGATTATTTTAAAAGTAAAGGTAAAGCATTCCCCTTGACAAGGTCTTCAAGTCACGTCTGACTGTAGGGGCTGCTGCTCATCTCTGTTACTAAGCTGAAGGAGCCAGCAGCGTTGTCAAAGACTAGTCTGTGGGTCCTGTGGCCAGCATGACTGCACAGAACACTGTTACCTTCCCACCAAAGTGGTACTTATTTATCTACTTGCACTTTTACATACTTTGGAACTGCTAGGTTGGCAGAAGTTGGGACAAGTGATATGAGCTCACTCCATCATGTGGCACTTGGTCCTCAAACTGCTGACTTGCCAGTCTTGAAATCAACAGAACCAGCATCTTAACCTCTGAGCCACTGTGCCCTCTTCAAAAAAAGAAAAGAAAACCCTACCCTTTTTAATTTTTTAAAAATGCCTGTTTTACACAAATATTTCTTCAAGAGCTTTCCCTATTAATGTGTTATTCTACTGTCTTTGCTTCAACTGTCAATAAAGACCTGTTTGCTCCAATGTGATCCTATTTGCTCCAACCTCCCCCCCAAAACAAACAAAACCATAAAAAAGAAGTACAACACTGGCCTTGGAATGTCAGGCATACACTGTTGAGGCAGTTGTTCAAAACAGCTAGGATTTAATTTCAAATTATGAACACAAGGGTGGGGAAATAGTGTGTCAAATGTGCTGAGATTTTGTGTTTTGAAGAATGTCCTCAGTTTAAAAGAGTGAGCTCTACAGTTTATTGGATAATGTATTATTACAATATATTATTAGAGTATATTATTAGGGCATGTAAAGTTTAAGATGGTGATTCCATTCAAATGAAGGTCATTATCACGTTCTTGCCTCAACCATGCTTGTTAAAGAAAATGGAATTATACCTGTTTCTCAGCAACCATGTTCACACATCATGTCAGTCATCCAACTGGGGCTGCTTCTGCCTATATGTTCTCTTCCAGACTCCCCCTTAACCCTGCTTCTATGCCCTATGCCCTACCCAGCATGCCTTTATTTTTATTTTCACTTTTTCACATGATTCCAGAGTTTGAACTGGATTATCTTAATTGTTTTTTAAAAATTGTTGTAAATATTTCAAAGTGTCTTTGTCTTGCAAGATTCCTTGTGTCGCTTTCTGGGAGAAAGGCAGCATAAAAATGAAATAAGTAAATAAATACAGTGGACCCTTGTTATACGCTGGGGTTTGGTTCCAAGATCCCCCGTGTATAACAAAATCCGCGTATGCTCAAGTTGCATTAAATGTAATGACATAGCAAAATGGTGCCCCTTATAAAAAAATGGAAAATCAATGTTTGATATTTGAAATTTGTACTTTTTTGGAACATTTTCAAACCGTGTATGCTTGAATCCGTGTATAAAAAATCAGTGTATAAGAAGGGCCAACTGTAAATAAAATATTTTGCTAATATGATTTAAGTCAAAAAGATAAAAAGAAATAGAAAAAAATTAATTAAACCAGGCTACTTGGAAATAGTGAGGAGGAGGAGAGACGGGGGAGACTCTGACACCATATGATTGCCAATATTGCAACAGCCACAACAGCGATGTTTCGCACATAAGAAGTACTAGGACTGCCATGCAATTGGTAGTTTATTGATGGGTTTTCCCCATCAGTGCAAAGGGGCACCCTAACCATGCATCACAAACACAACAGCTATGGGTTGGAGGTGATGCCATGTGATAAGTATTGCCAAAGGTGTTATTTTATAACTATAATTATGGTTTAAAAGCCACATGTGATAACCTCTGAAATGGTAAAATGTATTACAGCCTTGTGAGAAGAAGTGTCTGTGAGCCTTAGACTCAAATGCTTTGTCCTTCCTTCTCCTCTGGCAAGCCCACAAGGAAACCTGAAGTGTCTTCTTTTATTTTACATCAAGTGCAATTTAGCTTGTCATCCAAATCTGAAAAAATGTTTAATTTGAACTAGCGGCACATTTGAATAATACACTGTAGAAATAATGCAGTTTGATACCACTTTAAATGCTATAGCACCATCTTATGGAATACTGGGATTTGTAGTTTTACAAGGTCTTTAGCTTCTCTATCAGAGTTCTGGTGCCCTACAAATTCCAGGATTCCATTAGATGGAGCCATGGCAGTTAAGGTGGTTACAAACTATGCTGTATTTCTACAGTGTAGATGCACCCTCAGCCTGGTTGAAATGAGCCAGCTTTATATACAATGGACTGAAGTTGATTTGTTAATTCTAACCATAGTTAAGAAAAATTGCAGTTTCTCTGCATTTGGATGACATGGCAAATGATGGCTAATCCAAAATAGAAGAGAACACTTCTGAACTCTTCTGCATAGGAGGGGCAGGGAAACAGATAATCTAAAAGCTCACTGCAGATCATTTTCATAATGCTAAATGATGCTTTAGTATTATGTCCAATTCAACCTAAGACGATAGTAACTAAGGTGATTAACAGGGAGGGGAGAGGGGGTAGAGGGAGGGGGGAAGGAATGTAGGAGTGTTTGTAATAGAAAGATGTTGAATTAAAGCCAATGTAATTCTTTTTAATATGTTAAAACTTCAATAAAAATTATTTTAAAAACTAACCATCCATAATGTGGACAAGCTAACATATTGGCAAAAATATATGTTCTAGTCCCAGTTGTCAACATCTATGCATGGCATAAATAGAGGACTGGATGCAATTTTTCAGCTATGATTTTACACACATTTAATTGTGAGGAAGTTCCATTGTACTCAGTCAGTGAGACTTACTTCTAAGTAGGCATTAGGGTTGCTAGGGTGAAAACTATTGAGTGTTGCTATACCTTTCATGACTGTGTAGAAGAGGAAATTTCCAAAACAACACCTGCTGAAGTCTTAGAAGGAAATGTATCAGAATGTAGGAATGTATCAGATTTCACTGTTTGGGACAAGATTCAGTGGTAGATTTCTGCTGGAGGAATGGTTGCATCTGGTGCAATCCTGTCTTTGTACTGCAGCACCTGCCCTGCTACCCCAGAATCTCTCCAAACAGTTCTGGAGGATTAGGAAATCTTCCACAGTTGATTTTCAGCACTATGGAGGGCTACAAAAGGGAAGGAAAAGGGAAGGAAAGAAAGGGCTATTGGCTGCATCCACACTGCAGAAATAATCCAGTTTGATGCCACTTTAACTGCCATGGCTCAATGATATGGAATGCTGAGATTTGTAGTTTGTTGTGGCACCAGAGCTCTCTGACAGAGAAGGCTAAATGTCTCACCAAGCTACAAATCCCAGCATTCCATAGCCTTGAGCCATGCCAGTTAAAGTGGTGTCAAAGTGAATTATTTCTGAAGTGTAGATGCAGCCATTGTGACTGCCGACATAATGCTGTGGTTAGATCTATTTTCTTGTATACATTTTGTCAAGGAGGGGGATGGCAGAAGCAGCTGCCTCAGTACTAGGATGCATAATATCTAACCAAACACTTAAAACTAAGGAAGTACCATGAACCATTTGAGGTTTTCTTAAGACAAAATTCCAGCAACATTCTGCATGTAGGTTTTGTTAAATGAATGCAATAATAATATTTAAATAAATAAATAAATAAATAAATAAATAAATAAATAAATATGTTTTGCAATAATAATGTGAGGAGAACAATGCCTGGTTGACAATAACAAAGAGATGGCTGAAACATAGAAAAGGACAAACATGTTTCCCATCCCCTCTACTGTACTATTTCAGACTTTGGAAGGGGAATCACCTGTTAGATAGCTCCTGTTTGATAGCTCTCCTACAAGAATATGGGTTTTATTTTTGGGTGTCAAGGGCCACAAACATGGTAAACATTTATAGGATGCGAATTTTGAAACATCTCTTGAGAATTCAACACAACAGATGTGGGTAATAATAATAATAATAATAATAATAATAGTTTTTATTTATATCTTCCTGCCTTTCCCGATGGATCAAGGCGGGATCACAACAGAATTAAAAACAATTACAATATTACAACATTAGTTACCACATAATTAAAACCACAGCTAAAAACATGAAACATCAATCAACTGCAGGATCAGATGCTCTTGTTCCATACCAATAGCCTTCATAGGAGGTCAGGAGGATATGCGTGGCGAAAGAGCTCTGTCTTTATCACCTTCTTGAAAATTTCCAAGGATGTAATAAGGCGAATCTCCTCTGGGAGTCCATTCCATAGTCCAGGGGCAGCTATGCTGAATGCTTTTTGGGAAGTAAAAACATGTTTGGATGCTGGTACCTCCAGCAGATTCTTCCCACTTGTTCTAAGAGTGCAGGGCGGATTGTATAGGGAGATGTGTTCCCGTAAGTAACCCAGGACCAAGCCATGTAGAGCTTTAAAAGTAATAATCAACACCTTGTATTGTGCCCTATACTGGTCTTGTAGCCACAGAATGTAAAAGAAATGAAAGACTACAGTTTCTAAGGATCTGTGAAAACCTTTCAGAAGGCACAAGATACAGCCTTATTTTGATTAAGTTTGCATATGATGCAAGATGAATCGAAGAGTGATATGTCTCTCTTTAAATAAACATTTGGCAATGATTTCTTAAAAATTGCAGCATTTTAAAAAGAAAGAAAAATCAGGAGCATAGAGGTGTTTTAACATTTTTTTTGCAAGTAAGTGTTAAATCCAATAAAGTTTTTTTAAAATCAAATCCCTCAGCTCTGGTGCTAATTAATGTTATCAAGACATAGCAGGATTATGCTGCCTCCTTTTTATCTCTGCGTGACGAGTAGCTTCAAATATCTTCCCTTCTCCCTTTAACAGTTGGATGTCATTTGAAAATGAAGCAACAGCAGCAGCTATTCTCAGTAGAACCGTTTCAACCCTCCCTCCGGGGGCTGATGTAAAATGAAATATGTGCTCTGTGTTTTTAGGCATAGATTTTATGTAATCATAAATTTTTCCACATGAATTGAAAGGCTGCAAATTAGCTGGGAGAGCAGATTCCTGGATGTGTAATCAGGTAGGGAATGAAGTTCATGAGTTAAAATGGCCTTTAATGGGGTTGTGTGTGTGTGTGTGTGTTTTGTTTTTGACTGGGGAAGGAATACTCAGGTGCTTTTGCCAATTCCTTCTTCTGAAATATAGCCTACAGCACCTAATATTCATTGGCAGTTTCTCATCCAAGTACTCACCACAATCAACTCTGCTTAGCTTCTAAGATCAAATGGGATCTGGTGCCTTTAGGGTATTTAGGCCCAATATTATGGTTCCCTTTCTTTAAATAGCTACTTTTGAGAGTATTGCTATGAGCCTGAAATGTAGGCTGCTGCCACACTGAAGAATTAATGAAATTTGACACCGCTTTAACTGCCGTGGCTTCAGTACTATGGAATCCTGGGTTTTGTAGTTTGGTGGGGCACCAGAGCACCCTGACAGAGAAGGCTAAATATCTCACAAAACTTCAAATTCCTTACTACTGAGCCAGGACAGTTAAAGCAGTGTCAAACTAATTCCTTAGTGCAGATGCACTGAATTCTTGTCCATGTGACTTGGTTGTGTAGTAAATATTCCTTATCCGTTAAAAATAAATCACCTCAAAATTCAATCCAAAAGAGTTGGAAGGAGACTGCAGATACTCAAATTTGGCTCTACTACAAGATGACTGATGGTTTGACATTGCACTGAGGATCTTGGATGGAGGAACGAACACATCTTGGTTGGCTCCCCTTTTTGAAAATTGAAAATCACCACTCTAGGTTGAACACACAAATTCCTTAGTAGGTAGAAAACAAAAGTAGAGTGAGCCTAGATAGATTTAAACAAAGCTTGAAATAATTTTAGATGGTGCATCTGGTGAAAATGAATCATTAGGAGCCAAATTGGGTAGCCTTTATCTAAGAGACAGAGGGGATGGACCCTTAAGATATTTCCTCTTCAGCTGATGTAAAATCTTCTTCTTCTCCCAATGTAAGATCCTGCTGTTGAATGTCAAAATTAGGGGCATAGTTTAGCGCTCAGGGTTGTGAAGTACAAATATCATCTCCCAAGGATGCTGCTGCCATCTTGTCTGGCAAGGAAAGAACTGAAGGTGGAGCAGACAGCAGTAGGAGGTCCCCATTGGCTGGAGGCCTGCGTCAGTGTCCTTGCTAGTCCAATGGCCATTGAACAAAAAGTCCACACCTTTGCTTTGATTTTGACCTTGCCTTAAGAGGTCACCCTTTTATGTTACCTTTAGATGTTCCAATAAAGGTATTGACCAAATATGGAAAGTAGTCCTGCTCAAATATGGATTTTGGATCCCTCTCTTATGGCCAACAAAACTATTTTTGTTTTTTCCTGACCTATAATCTAGGCAAAAACATGTTCTTGCAGTGACTAGTGCATAAATTCCCAAAGTTCCCAATCTAAATCAATTCAATAGGTCTCTAAACTAACTGAACCAATGCCACTGAGAACTATGAAAACATTTAGTATTATCATATATTCCAATGAATACAATAAGACATTTGGTACAATTTTTATGCCCGCTAAGAAGATGAGTTGTTTGTGATGGAGGACAGCATTATTCTATATGTGTTAAACAACTTAATAGTAAACACATGTCTTAATTACATCATAGAGACTTAAGAAGATTTGTAAAACCATTAAAAATAATCAATAGCTAGCTTTTAAGTGATAAATTAATTAATAGACTGTAAATGTTGAATGTCCACTTTGTGTGCCTGGCATGCATTCTGACTTTTCATAACATCAGTCAGTAGTAAAAAATTAATGTCAGTGTTAATAGCAGTTATGAAAATGGGTCAATTCTTGTCTGGCGTGAGGGACTAACTGTGTAGCATCCAATGACATTCTATAGAAAAAGAACATCTCTCTTGGCATCCTTCTTGTAGTAAATCAGGTATTGAGGTCAGTTGGAGACTAGACTACACAGAAATTAACCATTTTTTTGTTTTGAAAGATGATTAATTAAATTAGCTGACAATTAACTGAAGCAGAAGAAGCAGCGCTAGAAATTATAGAATGGCTCTAAACCATTCTTCACAAGAATAGCAGTTTGTATGCAACTATTTTTCATTCTACAAGTTACCTTTTGGATTAATTTTTGTTCCTGCACTTTTGTGCTTTGAGACAGATCAGAAAGGCAATATTCTAAATATTTCAGAAGGCTGTTCTTGTGCTATGAATGAATTGTTTAACATAGGTACTACCTCTGAGTATTCCTTGCCTAAGAAAACCAGGGGGTCACCATCAGGTAACAGGTGATTTGAAGGCAACACATGGGATTGTTGTCTCTTCGTCTGGAAAACAGTTGTCCTTAAATTTGAAGGTAGATGCCTTTGGTGCTATCAATAAAGCCAGCCAAATGTTTGCATTTATCATGTTTCAAGAAACAAACGGATAGATTGGTTATGTTGGTAAAGTCACTTACAGAGGTTTGCCCCTCTTATAGCCCTAGTCCTACTATAGTTTTGCTTTATTTTAGATAGATCCCAAATGTATTGCATTTCCTCCACTACTAATTCTTCTTCCTCCTTGGCCTTCCTGTTTTACTGAATCTGCTAGATTAAACGTCACTTATTATAGTTCATATAACAATCTAAATTAATTAATCCATTAAAGTCATCTGAATTGTTAATCTGGAAATTAGCTGAGTCACAATGGTAGAAAATCGAAAGACTCATAAGCTTAATAAGTTAGCTAACTAGTTATTTGCGATTTTTGTTTATATGTGATTAAGAAAGATGAACAGGAATTGCTACAGCATGCATTTTGGGTTGTGTGTACCACACACCAATATTTTGTTCAGGCATTGGAGAAGAGAAAGTGTTCTACCATCCTTAATAGGTATATATTATTTACATCTCAGTTTCTCTTATTCGTGGCTTTCAGAAACAATTCTGATGCTTAGGAGACTACTGTGCAAGTTGGATATGATTTTAAAAACTGTGCCCACATATCTCATAAATTTAGATGTGCAAGATATGACTTTGTCACTTTTTGGTTGCTGGATGTACACCAGTATTACCTTTCTTATTCTGTACATCGGGGTGAATAAAGTGTGAACATTCACATGTTTTTTGGCTGCAAGTCCCATTAGCCCTAGTCAATATAGTCAATGAGGAAGAAAGCCCTAGTGGTTGGGACTAGTAATAGAGTTAGCACTCAGATTGAAAGACACATCTTGCTATCTTTTCTTGCTAGAATATCTTTAAAATAAAATTCTCCTTGTGTGAAAAGTATTCATTCAGCTGTGATTGCTTCATTTAAGAGTGGACTCACATTGGTCTAGGCCCAATTATACTCCAGTTTTGTTTATTCTCAACACTTATTACCCACTCAACATAATCTTCTGGGCAGCTCATAATGTTGTAAAACACTGAAACCTAAACATTAAATAGATTAAAACCTCCCACATAGTCTGAAGTAAGTAGATAAAATAAAACCGTATCCAGAGCAGAAAATTAAACATTGGTTGTCCAAAAAAAGTAGAAAATATGCACACACCATAAGACCGCCTTCAAAGCTCTTTTAAATGCTGGCCTCCATGTATCACAAAGGAGACCATACAGTAGGTGCCAAGGAGGCCTCTTTTAGGAAGGGCATTGCACAGATGAGGCACCACTAATAATGATAATAAAAAACCCAACTCTCTTGTAAACCACCTGCTGAAATTTAGTGGGAATATTCCAAACGGAATCCTCTCCAAGGATGGTTAAGACCCTATTCCATAGCACACTATCCTATTTTCTGAAGTATTGTTGGTGTTGTTTGCCTTCAACTACAGTGTGCCCACATTATACGCGGGCACACTTTACGCGGCTTTCAGCATATGCTGAAAGCCGCACAGGGAGGAAGGGATGGTACGTCCCATAGGGATGAATGGGGCGTGTGCCTGTGGTGCACGCTGCCACACTGCTATGTGCACAAGCCCCATTCATTTAAATGGGGCTCGAGCATACGTGTTATTTGTTTTACCCGGGGGAGTCCGGAATGGATCCCCTGTGTAAACAAAGGGCACACTGTAGTTTCTGACTTATGGTTATCCTAAGGTGATCTTATCATGGGGTTTTCTTGGTAAGTTTTGTTCAGAAGCGGTTTGTCATTGCTTTCTCCTGAGGCTGAAAACATGTGACTTGTGCAAGGTCACCCCATGGATTTCATGGCTGAGCAGAGAATTGAACCCTTGCCTCCAGAGTCATAGTCCAACACCACTACGTGGTTAATCAAGACAGGCCATATCAACGGTACTACTGGCATCATGAATTTCTATTCCTAGTGAAGTTCAGTCTTCACCATCCCTGCTGGCTTTCAGGTGCCAGGTGAAGGCAGTATTTAATTTCTACTTGTTGGAGTAAGCTTTGCTAATCACTACTACTTAGTTATTAGTTTTATTATTTGGTCCAATCTATTATGATAAAAAGTTTTGTCAACTCATCTCCAGTAAGTGGAGGAATTCAGAAATTTGTGTGAGTAAATTATTGCCTTTCAAGAGTTTGTTTACTCACCGGTTTCTATGCTTTCTCATTTATAATTCAAATAATGGATGCTGTTTTTTGAACAATCTAGGTTTGTCAGTATCACCATGCATTTTTCCATTCCTCATAAGTTCCAAAATTTAAAACTATTATAGCTTGATTTGGTTCATTGATGTTGTGAGTTTTCCCATACTGTTGTTTTATTCATGTATGTGTTATTTCTGGTGTTGTCAATAATGAGAGAATCATGGATGTGTTCTCCAGCAACAACTCCTTCCTCAGGTATCTTTCTGTCCCCTTCCCTGACTTGCCAATTTTCTCCCCTGACCAAGACCTGAAATAGATGCACCAAATGATGTGCTTTCTGACTGTATTCAGGACTTAGCATTTAGATGATGTACACCCCGAACATGGGTGGAAACCATGCTGACACTGGGTCTTCCAAGAAGAATTGGGCTAAAAAGGAGCAGAAAAATTTGCTCCTTTTCAGTGGACTGGTTTAGGACTGGGTGGCAGCCTGGATTGGGTTCAGGCATGTGTGGTTGCTGCAAACCCAGCATGAGTAGTGCCACAGTGGTCCTGCCATGGTCCTTTTGGTCCGTTTGCTATGGGCCATCCTTGCTAACAACATGATTTTTTTTTTTTTTTTTTTTTTTGCAGGACTGCAGTTGATGATGAAACATAGCAGAAATCGCTCCAGCTTTATTCTGTGCATTCAAGAATGCTGATTGACAGGCAAAGGGATTTTCTCCCATCTTGTCTTACAAAATGTAAGATGTAAAGCTCATGTATAGTTTCCCATCACAGAAAGGAAAGGTGATAACGGGAAAGTATTTGAATGGTGGTGGATGGCAGATGTATATATCTCTTTCATTTCTGATAGGGTTCTTATAAAAGTTGATAAAATCTGCAGGTTCAGATGTTTTCAGTTTTGATTTTCAGGAAAGGAAAAGCTCCACAGTTGGGTAGTTAAAGGTAAAAACGTATTTGGGAGAGGAAAAAAAAGGGGGGGAGTAATTTTCATTTTTAAAATTATTTCTTGAATGATGGTTTAATAAAAGGAAATACTAAAAAATAATTTACACAATATACTTTTCTGGATAGCGCATGCTTTTTACTTCAGATTTTAAATTTTGGTTCTGACTGACCTGAGCAATGGCATGAAATTCTAACTGTGAAAACTATAGTGCGATATTCAAAATACCTGCTTCTCAAAAACATAGACCAGCATAGGGAGTTGGCTGAGGCTGGGCACATGTTGGACTAGTACCTGGGCTGGATGAGGATCAATAATTGATGGTCTGAGGTTTTTCCTTTAACCCAGATACATCCCTTTAATCCTTGGTCTGACTACTGTTTCCAATTCTTTCCCTACAGCACTCCCTTAATAAGTGACTCAGGGATGGGCTCCCAGGATCCTTATTATGTGTTTTATTATTTTGGTAGCATGCTTATGTTTTTAGTTATAAATTAATTCAAGTCACTCTTCTGTAAACAGGAAGGAATATAAACTTTATTTCCAGTCAGATCTGAAGTTTGTATCTTTTTACAGGTGGTTCGCAAATCATGTGGTTACATTATGTACAGCTCTTCACTTGTTACAGACTATTTCCTTCTCTAGTCCCTTCACTGACTTTGCTTCCACTTTAACCTGTGTCTAACTCTCTTAACACATCCTTATAACACCTCTTCATTAGGACTATGAATCCTGTGAAAGTCTGGCTCAAATCACAACATTTTCACAGTAGAAGGCAGGTGTGAGCCATCCTAAACTGGCTCTTAAAACTGTCAACTGACACACTCCTCTTCTTTTATAGTCACTCCTCAGGCAGCCCTTTGCATAGAGCCTGACTCTGATTCGCTGTTTGGGAAACTCCACTTGCCACAACTGGGCTGGATGAGGAACAATAATATAAAGATGGAGCATCTGTGGATTGGTGATGGTCAAGTCTGGGAAGCCTGCCCTGGATGGAAGTGTTTTCTTTGTGAAGAAACAAGTGTGCAGCTTGGATGTACTCTTAGACTGGATATGGAAAGAATATTCAAAAATATTTGAAAAATGCTCAAAATTGGGTTTCTCATGTGTTGAGAAAACCTGACAAGGAGAATCTTTGCTGTTCAGGACTTATTCTGCACAAAATTGCAATGATGTGTTGTTTTTTTTACAGTTAAGAGCATCATTATCACCTTATTTTTTCTGCTGAAAATGCTGTTTTCAGTACAAAATACAAAAACATGAGAATTTTGTATCAAATATGAATTTTGTATTGAATAGGCATCCAAATTTAGAACTGTACTTAAATATATATTTGTATGCACTGAAAATGTAGTTTTCCATGCTGAAAAAACAGTTTTCTATGAAAAAACCCCACATATGCAAATTTTGCACAAAATAAATCCCAAACTTAAAAAATTGTATTTTTTGAAGTCATTGTTAACAACAGTAAAAATATTGCTAACGTTACTTCCTTTGAGAATGAAATAAGCAAAAATTATGTCCCATCCTTATCTCTGTCATTTTCTAAGTGAACTTTGTGGAATGAATGCACATAACATGTGGAATGTGCCTGAGAGAATGGTGTATTCATTGTGAAATTTTGTTCCAAAGAGTCTTATCAAACCAGATCACTTTTATTTTTACAAAGACTGGTAAGAATTAATCTACTCCACTCTACTGGACTTTTAAGTAGCAGGTCAGCTCACTTGAAACTTTTTTATCAATCTATAACACATGCAAAATAACCAATCTATAATTTTTTACCTCATTAAAAAAAATCTCTGGTCAGTTTTGACATCCAGATTATATCTCACCTTAATAAATTTAGTAGAAAAGGTCTATTTCTCCCCACAGGTGTCATCTTTTCTATTTCTCTCCAAAGGCTTTAATATTCTCTCAGATATACACTCTTTGCCAATTTTATCATTTCACCCGATCTCCATATTTTTACAAATTGTTAGTTTAATAAAGGAACAAAAAAATGCTTGCATTTCTTAGCAAGCACAACGTCTACTTTCTGAACTGTAGAATCCTGAGAGCTAAACAGAATCATCAATACAAAGAAAGGGCTATGTATTTTGACCTAATACACGAAACAATATAAAATATACACATATATGTGTGTGTATGCACAGGTGAACTGAAAGATATTTACAACAAGCAGTTGTAGAACTCCATGTTTTAGATTATAGTTTTTAAAATTGTAAAAGCAATACAAGTAACATAAAATGCAAATAAGTAAATGTTTTGTGTCAAAATATGAGAGCTATCAGCTATCACAGACTACAGTGTTGTCACAGTGGTTAAGTTCTATGGAGTGGTGTGTTGCCCATGAAAATAAAGTCCACCCTCTACTTATGGGAGTGCTGTAAACCTAGTTACGAGCAGAGTGCCATCATTCCCTATGATACATGCAGATATACAATTGTATGTGACCTAGTTTTCCCTTCCCCCAAGATACTATAGAAATGCATTTTTAATCAATGTCAATTGATTCCAGATTAAATGTGGCGGGGATGCACTAGAAAAACAAGTGATTAAGAATGAAGACCTTCTAGGCTGAGTGTTAGTTTTCAATCTGTTGTCACTGTCATTCAATACATGTGCTATAGGTTTCTTCTGAAAAGTTAGCCTCATGTAGCACATCTTGGATGAGAAAAAGAATTTCACAGGGATTGATTTCTTTGGGAGACTAGTTAATTAAGCCAGCCAGCCAGCATCTTGTCCAAAAAAAGTAGCCCTGTCCCATGATGCACTGCTATTTGAATAGTGGTGGCAGCAGTGAGGTGCAGGGCATATCTATCCCTCCAAGGCTTGGGGGAGGTATATGTAGTTCCTGGAAGATTATGGAAGATAGCTACTTCTGCTTTATGTACTAGCTTGTGAGGGTTTTTTTTTTAATGGTTACTAAATGAAGGGCATTATTGCACTCTTTTTATACATAGTGAGCATTTTTAGCACTGTCCATATATGTAGCTATCATTTAGGCTTAGTTTTGCTAGGGCTAATACATACAGATACATACACACACACGTTTGATTTATATAGTTAATCCACCAAACAATTTCTCAGAAACTAGATATTTACTAAATGGAGTTGTATCACGTGGCATAGTCTTTCCTCTTACTCTTTTGGTGACCTCTTTTAAATACTGCAGAAGTGCTTAAATTCTTTAGTCTTTGCTATGCAAGAGTTCTATCTTTACATAAGCATATCTACCCGTATTTTCCGGCGTATAAGACGACTGGGTGTATAAGACGACCCCCAACTTTTTCAGTTAAAATATAGTTTGGGATATACTCGCTGTATAAGACTACCCCTCTTCAAACGCACACCAAATACAAATTAAAAAAGCATCAAATTTGATTTCAATATGGTAATTTTAATTCAAATGCTTATGATATGCAGGTACTGTGGTGTATAGAACACCCGACTAACCAATCAGAATGCAGCTGAGGTCCAGCCAATAGAATGTGGGCTGGGACTTTTGAAAATTCCATGTGTCCGTTGGTTTTGGCAGTTGGAATGTTGACAGTTGGGATTTGACAGTTCAGGGAACAGTTGAGTCCAAGAGAGGACTGGGTTCCCTGAGTTCCTGAGGGAATAGTCAGAGTGAGGGTCCCAGGGATAGAGAAGGACGGTTAGGGGTAGAGTCTGAGTGGAAAAGGGCTTCCTACCGTTATACTTCCAGGACTCTAGAAAAGAGAGTGGCTGGAGTGTGATATCCTGTGGGATAGTGTTAGCTTTGGTGACTGTTAGGTCTAATATTAAGAGAGGAACTTAATAAAAAGATTGAGTTGCTCTTAGTTATAAGAAACTGGTGATTTAGATAAAGATTTATAAACCCAACGGTAACTAAAACAAAATAGAAAGTAACAATTACATACGATATCATATTAAAACCAACACTGTTAAACCTTCTTGTAAATAAAATTTTATTTGTTTGATTCAAAGACACTCCTGGACTTGAGTTAATACCATGCTACTCACATTACAAAACCCAGATGGCAGCCATGGGATAGTCTGCCATCATAGAAAAGGATTGTGGTGTGGATGTGCACCACATAATTTGGTGGCAGCGTTAGGGTGAAGGTTGACTGGATGGGGCCTTCACATAATTGGGTGGCACAGTAGCAAGGTTGTTCATTTCAGGGACTTAGCAGGAAAACTTGTTGTATACAAAGCCTGCTTGGATTGGTCAGCTCTCCCTGCATGCCCAGCCCTCCCTGTCTCCAAGACCATCAGAGTGGTAGCACAAGCACAGCTCTTTTTTCCATACCCCGGGCATCCCAGAAGCCTGCAACTTGTTCCGCCCTTCACTTACACCTTCACTGGTGAGGCGCCCCCTCACCTCGTCATTGGGACTTCATTAAGTCACTTCTTTCCACAAATCCTGGTGAATGGATTTTCTTCTACCGTACTTGTACAGCGTTGTCCTTGCTGCTTTTATATAGTTGCCACATATGGCGGGGATGCGGCCGCGGCTGTTTTTGAGCTCTCCCTACCATATGCGATGACCACAGATTCTCCAGTCCGGCTTGGAAGTCAGCATCTGCCCTATAAGACGACACCTGGTGGATAAGATGACCCCCAACTTTTGAGAAGATTTTCCTGAGTTAAAAAGTAGTCTTATATGCCAGAAAATACAGTATATCCTGTTCTTTTCTAAATAATTACAAGGGACTTCATCTGATTTGTCACTGTTGAGCACCTTCAAACAGATGCAAGCTATTTTGGACATTTTTGAAATATATATTTGTACACCTTGCTAGTATTCCTGTTACCTTTATTTTCCCTTTGAAATGTTCCCACAGACTCTTCTGGCATCCACTCCTGTGGCAAACATTGGTCTTTTTTCTATTGCTAGTCATCCCTCTTCTCAGACAACAAAGTACCTGGAAGGTATGAAGTCAGTCAACATCACCTTTTCATGATATTTTCATACAGCAAATACTGTATGCATATGCATGCAGGTAGTAAGGAGAGGTAACCAGATGATGAATAAAGCTACATTTTCTACACATTTCCAGATGTGATGTGTTGTTGTTGTTGTTCTTGATTGCCTTTGAGTTGACCTTGACTCATGACAATCCTATGTATGAGATATTTCCCAGCCCTCCTGTCCTCAGACATTCCTGTAGGCTCAGAGCCATGGCCTTCTTGATGGAGTCTACCCATCTATTATGAGGCCCTCCTCTCTTTCTGCACCCTCCACCTTTCCCAGCCATATTGTCTTTTCTAGTGAGTCATCTCTTCTCATGATGTTGCCTAAGTATACAGCCTCAATTTAGTCATATTGGCTTCCAGTTTAGGCTTACCACTGTAGTGGTAACTAATGCCTTTTCTGGGGCCTCAGGACTAAGTGACTATTCAGTCATCATAATTTGAGTTGCTAATTTTAAATTTTATTTTGTATTTTGCTGCTCCCTCACTCTTCCTTCCCTTTTTCTATTTACTGACCTTTTAATGATTAGCTAACTATTTTGGGCATAGGTGGGTTTTGTTTTTAAAAATATTCTGGGTATGAGTGTGTGTGTGTGTGTGGGGGGAACTATCTGAAACTGTTCAACATTCAAAATTGCATGCCTCTTAAATTATTAATTTAATCTCAATTAATCATATGCCTCTTAAGTTTATTCCCTGGGTTACAACACTGGAAATCATTATTGGTTATATAATTATAGATCAACAGTAAATTGCCATTAATTTAATTTAATCTGATAATTTAATTTAATCTGATAATTTTATTTTATGTAAACTTCCCGTATTTTGGATAGTTTGGACTGCAACCCTGAGCTGAACTCAGAAACATCTGTAGAACCAAAGATTCCCCACCTGTGCTATAGGCCAGAGACTGAGAACCTAATGCACCTGCAGATGCTGGTCACTCTCATCATTGGTTATGCTGCCTAAGGTTGATGAGTGTGAAGATACAACAACATCTGAAGGTTCACATGTTCTCTAGCCTTTTTTTCCATTGTGGAACTCATTGCTCACGCACATACAGATGTTTTATAGTAAGTGGGGTTTTTTGCAGCTCAGACTTAGCTGATATACAGAATTTTTTAAAAAATGTTAGGTTAATAAGCACCTTTTCCTTCCTTTTCCCCACTAGTAGTGTCCACAATGGCTTGCTATCTTATCCAGAAAGTATATGGTGTTTCACACTCTTCCCATGTCTGCCAATTGCCCTATCATTCAGTTCTTCACACCTCTAGGCTTCTCATCATCACAGTCATTAGTCTCTGGAGGTGATATACTTAACAGCTCATTAAGAGTGTGTCTGGATCATCTGTTCTCTCACTGTTCTTCACTTGTCAACAATGCCTGTTCTGCTCTACCTGTTTTTCTCTATCCCTTTTGCACAGGGGGTTCTTAGGTGCCTAATATTTGCTGGTTATCAAGTATCCCATCTGGTGCAGTTTCCTTTTGTTACTATCTATCTCCACTACAACTTGAATCTTTTTATAATTTCACACTGTGTTCTCATTATTGTTACATTAACTTTTAAATTATTATTTATCCTTCAGCTTAGGAAGAATTGCTTTGTGAATTGCTTCTTTGGTACACTTTTCAGACAGAAGATAGTATCCTATTTTTCTTTTTCTTTTTAGCATTCTCTTCTGATGACATTCTCTTCTTCTTGTTCTGATGGAAGAATCTGAAACATATAACCAAGAATTTCAAAAGAAATTGTAGTTTGTACTACAGGTGAACATCTTACAGCCTTTAGATTGTTTAACTGTGCATCACTGTGGTGCACAGAACACCCAGTTGACCAATCAGAAGGCAGCTGAAGACCAGCCAATAGGATGTGGGCTGGAACCTTTGAAAATTCTGGGCTAATAGAGGAGAGAGTCCATTGGGCTGACAGTTGGGTGACAGTTGGGATTTGGCAGTTGAGGGAACAGTTGAGTCCAAGAGAGGACTGGGTTCCATGAGTTCCTGAGGGAATAGTCAGTTAGGGCTTGGAATCCTGAGAGTAAGGGTTCCAGGGATAGAGAAGGACGGTTAGGGGTAGAGTCTGAGTGGGAAAGGGCTCCCTACCGTTATACTTCCAGGACTCTAGAAAAGGGAGTGGCTGGAGTGTGATATCCTGTGGGATAGTGTTAGCTTTGGTGACTGTTAGGTCTAATTTTAAGAGAGGAACTTAATAGAAAGATTGAGTGAATCTTGGTATAAATAAACTGGTGATTTAGCGAAAGAGTTATAAAACCAACGGTAACTATAACAAAGTAGAAAGTAACAATTACATAAGCTATTATATTAAAACCAACACTGTTAAACCTTCTTGTAAATAAAGTGTTATTTGTTTGATTCAAGGAGGACATGCCTGGACTTGAGTTAATACCATGCTACTTACGATACAAACCATGGGTGGCAGCGGTGGGATAACAAAAGTCCTTAGCGCCTGCCATCTTAGAAAAGGATTGTGGTTTTGGTGTGTGTTACATAATTTGGTGGCAGGGTTAGGGTGAAGGGTGACTAGATGGGGGTCTTCACATAATTGGGTGGCACACGAGAAAGGGTATTTGTTACAATCACTTTGTAGTTACTTTTAAGACAACTGAAGGAAAGGAGCTACCTTATTTTTTAATGCACCTATGATTATCCATAGCCCTTGGAATTATAACTGAAACAGCTTAGGGTTTTTTTGTGGGGTTTTTGGGCTATGAGGGTGTGTTCTAGAAGACTTTATTCCTGATGTTTCACCAGCAGAGATTGCTGGCATGGAAGAAAGTGGGGCATATATATTGTTTGTTCAGAGGAAGTGATTTACATGTTGATCTGTGTAGTGTTCTGTTGTTGAATGGCAAGGCCTTGGGATGTCTATTTACTTAATGATCCCTTGTCTGCTGGGAAACCCCCCTCACTCTGGGTGGTTTTCATTTGCCTTTGCTGGGTCTTGGTTTTGGTGTTTTTCAGTACTGGTAGCCAAACTTTGTTTACTTTAAGGATTTCTGCTTCCCCATTGAATTTGTCCAGATGTTTATGAATTTCAATGGCTCTCCTGTGCATTCTGACCTGATTGTTGTTGGCATGGTCCAGAACTACAGTGTTTTCTAACAGCATTTTATGCCCAGGATGGTTTATAACATTTTCTGCTACTGCTGATTTTTCTAGCTGATCACGTCTGCAGTATTTCTCAAGTTCCTTGATTCATGTTTGAACATTGCATTTGGTGGTCCCTATGTAGACTTGTCCGCAGCTGCTTGGTATGTGGTAAACTCCTGCGACCATCACAGCTGTTGGCGAAATATCAGGAATAAACTCTACTAGAACATGGCCTCATAGCCTGAAAAACCCACAAAAACTATGGCTTTTGGCTATGAAAGCCTTCAACTTGACATTGAAACAATTTACTTTATAAAAGTAACTTTCCAAAATCTTTGTTTCAATGGCCAATTGGAATTGGTTATTGCTCAATGGTTGGCTTTTTCAAATAGTAAAAAAAAAAAAAAAAGTGGCAAGCAAGAGTTACATTCACTATGTCCTATTCCTGTTGTTTCTTCATCATTAATTATGCCAGAATAAATAGCTCATTACTAGGACTGTATCCCAACAAGGGTACAATAAAAAATGTAAATATGAGCATAGCAAATATCTACTGAACTGTACTCTTTCACTACCATGCTTTAATGTGGAAGCTCCAAAGTTCAATATAGTTGCTATTGCCATCACCTCTGATTAATAGCACCCATTATTCACAGAAGAGCAGCTGGGGTCACTTCCTTGTGCTTTGTGAAAAGACCCCACTATTTATCCTTTATAGTCTTCTGGATTGTAAGATACAGCAAATGGATTAAGGAAAGCATCTATGAGCCTGTTCCTTCTCTCTGAGATATAGATTTGACCTTCAGTTGTCCATGTTTTTTATTGTATGATTTTATGTGTGCTACAGATAAGATTTTTTTTTAAAGAAAAAAAATCAAGCTCGGAAGAACTGAAAAGCTCTTCTCCCTAGCTTTTCTTTTTAAAGCCTTTACCCTTTTCATGTGGGTAAATGCTTGTCACAATTTCTGAAGCTATTTGCTGAATACAGATCCCCCGCACCCCACTTAGTAATTAGATGAATCTAAGACTTTGTTATTTGACACAGAAATATAGAAGCTTCCCATAACAATGACTTTGAAGCAAGGCCATTTCTCAATTTTGTCTTTCAGTGCAGTCACGCTAATCAATAAATGTGAATGGTTTCTAAGTGAGTATCAAAGGGTAAATTTGGCTTCTATAATATTAATATTAAATGTGTTGCATGATACATCAGCTGGATTCTGCAAGAGTATTTCACAGCTATAGATCAATGCTGAAATTTCAGTTCACTAGTTCTCAAGACATTGGGATTTATTCTTCTGTCTAGTTTAAGACAATTATTAACAGAAAAATGGACAGTGAATGAGTTAAGAATATCTTCACTTCAGCCAGTGTGACCCAGGCTGCAAACAAATGGGTAGGATACAATGGGCTGCAGACTGGGCCGCAGATGCAGACTGTTCCTGCCCCTGGCACCTACTGGTCTGGTGAAGATGCCCACCCACTGTTGCTCTGTAGAGCTGCCACCACCAACTTGCCCATCACTGTTGCCACTGTTCTCCATGCAGACCCTAGTTGCAGCCTGTAAGAATGTAAACTGGGCACCTGGTTTCAACCATTCCAATAATACAGGCCATGACTGGGGCATGTATAGAGAACAGCTGCAGCAGATGAGTGGGCACATGACTATGTGTACTGCGGGCTGCTGAGTAGATGTTTCTGGGAAACTGCCAGAAACAGACAAATTTTTAAAATTAGACTAATGGTCAGACTGGATCCACCAAAATGGTGTTGGGTTTACCTGTTCCCAGCCCAGGGCTGTTGGCCTGTATTGTCTGAACAGGATGACACCAGGCCAGGGGGAAAACGAGCCTTTTGGCCTTTGTATACAACAAGTCTTCAACCAGGAAATAACAGTGTTGTTCAGCTGGAAAAACCTAGTGTGTGCTTTGCTGAGGTCTAATGCTTATGCAGTAAAAATGAAGGTGTGCTTGTGGGGAGAGGCTAGGTTAGCTACAACTATATTAAAAAGACTGGGGGTGAAGATGGAGAAAAACAGCAGAATCTTCTGAAAATCTGAAGTGATATACAGTATGACAAATCACAGATTACCACCTTCAGGAATTTGTGAGCCATGAGCTACCAGTCCCTGGAGAGCTTCTAGGCAAAAAAGAAACAACTGTAGCCAACAGACATAAATGTGGTACTAGTCCCTGGAATATTGGTGGTGGTGGGGTTTCCAGTTCCCCACATCAGATACCTAAGAAGAATCACTTTAGGCCACTCTTCCCCAGCTTGTTGCCCCCCCCCATATGTTTTGGACTATACTTCCCATAATCGTCCAGCCAGTGTAATTAAATAGGAGGGCTGTCCAAAACAGCTGCAGAGTCCCAGGTGAGGTGAGGGAGAGTTTTGTAGGCATTTCCCATCCATGGGAGACAAGACTCAACCCTGTAACACCCCAGAGCACAATGTCCATGGGGCCAATGCCACTCTCTGGAACCCACCTTGCAGATAGGAGCAGAACCACTTACCCATTTCTTACTATGTGAGGAAAGATGGAGAGTGAGTGGATGAGAGACTGGGTTTTCAAAAATCTATGCATCTGTCTCCTGTTCTCCCAAGCTCAAAAGAGGAATGACAAGGAAATAAAATCCTGGAAGGGAATACTCATTTCAACAGAGATTTTTTAGAGTAGTAATGTAATATACATTAAAATGCCAGTTTAGAATTGATTTAAGTGTAACAAATGTCCCATTTTCATTGTAATGGTAACGTTAAGTGTTTATGCTTTTGAGTGTGAACATAATGTAGTGGTATTTCTCTTCATTTTCTTATCTGTAATAGGACCAAATAATCTAGTCATAGCAAATATGAAGGACCTAGAAATTCCTAGAGAGATGTCTTTTCATGTAAATAAATAAATAAATAACAGTTTTATTTATATAAATAATAAATTTGCAGTTTTCCCTCTTTCCCAGGGGTCTTGTGTCCCTAACCCCAGGGAATGTGGAGGGCCAACTGTCTGTGAAATAGGAAAAGGCAGAAAGAGGAGATGAGATATAAACCCTCCTACAGCTCCATTGGGGAGGAAAGCAAGGGTGCCGTGGGGACTTGAACCCCATCCTGGAAACCAGGAGTGCCAACCACTAGCACCTTTTGCTTTTTTCTGGCAATGCAACAAGGGGAAAAGCAAAACCTGAGAAAACACATGAGTGTTTTCTCAGGAAAAGAAAACCTGAGAGAATTAGAATGAGAACATTTGCACCGTAAAGCTTCAACTGTATCAAGTATTCAGTTTTTGCAACTTAAAAACAATCTTGAGATGTTGCAGAATCCTCCTTATTAGCATCATCACTGCCTTCAAGATGCATCTTTGAGATTGGTTTTGTTAGGGATCTCTTCCTAACAACAACAACAACAATAATGATAATAATAATAGTATTTGTTTATATTCCACCTTTTCTCAAAGAAATCAAAATGGATTACAGCAATAAAATAACATACAATTTAAGATATACAATTTAAGCCCCCAAACCCCCATCCCGGCTCCCAATTATAAAAATTTTAATCAACCCTTAAAAAGCTATTAAACAACAAGAAAATTTAAAACATTCAAACACAAATACAGTAAAAAAGTTTTTTTCGGGCAGATTCAAGCAAGAAATGGGTCGTTTTCTGAAGAGGAGGGGGGAGGGCAGGAACGATCATATTAATAACAATTTTCACGACACTAACACGCTGTTGTTGGTATTTGTTGAGACTTGCTCTTGAAATACAGAAAAGATAACTTACCTGATCTTCTAACCGGAATAGGAATAGGTCTGGGATGATTTTGGACAAACAGTTGTGTGGATTCTTCATAGGAACTGCTAAAATCCCAGAAAAGGAGAGAAACCCCCCATATGAATACACATGAAACAAAGCGAATCACTGATTGATTTAAATGACAGTCATTCTCATTTGAAACTGATTTCTGTCGTAATGTGATCGATTCCTGTCATGATAAAGCGAGGCAAACTCAAAACCCCCTGGGTTTTCCTGTCACTAGTTTCCAGTGGTTGTTTTGGAAAGAATCAATTCTGGAGCATGTTCATCAAGTGGGAACAATGTTGGATTTGAAATCGCATCATTCTGGAGAGGAAGGAGTATTGCAGAGAGTCTGGCCAGGGAGTGTCACCCACGAGCCTTCTCGTTGCTTGAAATCCACCATTTTTTCAAGTCTACCAAATGTGTGGCTCAGGTTTGATTTTCTTTATACCAGCATATGTCTCATCGGCCATCCAACACTTCCATCATCCACATTCTCTTGCAAGAATGCTTGCAACATATCAATTCTACGCCCCCAGGTTTTCCTCATATGGAGAAGAATCAGCAAAGTGGAATGCGAATATTTAAGCACTGCCTGTAAAACAGCTATGCATACAGGATCCATGACCCTTGCTGGCAGATCATGAGGCTAGGTGACCAGAAATAGTCAGTAGAAACATGCAAACACCTGGTTTCCTGTTTCACCAAAATGACATTGAACTGTGTCATAGATTCATTGACATCTCAAAAAAAACCAAACCCCGATTCAGAGCACCCGGGGTAAATACCAGTGGGAATGACAACATAGGGTAAAGAAAACCCAAAATGATTTAGAAAAAGACGCGCTTTCATAGTGGGAACGATGTCTCAACTGGATTGATTAATCAATCTTTAGCAAAAGCGAATCATCAATCGGTTTAAATGCTAAGTTGGAATGTACCCACTTTCTACATGAAACCATTGGGAGAGGTCATCTGGAATTTTGGGGTGCAATATCACCATTGTGTGGATGACCCCCAACTGTATCGCTCCTTCCCATCTGACTCGAAGGAAGCTGCCTCTGGACTGAACCAGATGAGGGCAAACAAATGGAAGATTAATCCAGACAAGACAGAGGTGCTCCTGGTCAGTCGTAATGAAGATAAAGGAATTGGGGCTTTGCCTGTGCTGGATTGGGTCACACTCCCCCTGAAATCTCAGGCTCGCAGCTTGGATGTTTTCCTCCTGGACTCCATTCTGAGCCTGGATGTCCAGGTCTCAGCAGTGGCCAGGAATACATTTGCACAGTTTAAACTTGTGCACAAGCTGCAGCCGTTCCTTGAGACGTCAGATCTGCCTGGACTCCACTCTGAGCCTAGATGCCCAGGTCTAAGCAGTGGCCAGGAGGGCATTTGCACATCTTAAACTTGTGTGCCAGCTGCATCCTTATCACAGGTGGGGTTTTAGTCTGTTTTTAACTTGTGCTGACAAAAACTTGTGCATATTTTATGTGATTTTATATTGTGTATATTTTATGTGGTTTTATATATAGATTTTGTAATTAATTGAATTTTATAACAATTTTAAAGGTTTTAATTGTGGGCCACCTTGGGTCCCTTTGGGGAGAAAGATGGTATATAAATGAAATAAATAAAATAAAATAAAATAAATTCTGGGGGAACAAGAGACATAAAAATGCAAACGCAATTCGCAGAAAGCTATCTCCGGCGCAGGAAGATGGGCACAATAGGGCGCCTTTGTCACGTGCGAAGGGCAACGCTTCCAGACGCCCCTCACCCCATGCACGTGATGAGGGTGTCAAAATGGCGTTGCCCTGTAAAGATGGGCGCCGCCATTTTGACACAATGGATGCTTAGCGTCCGCACATCGCGGTGCCATAATGATGTTGCGAGTGCACCATTGGCACACTGCGGCGTCATTATGGCGCCACAAAAAGAAACTGCTTTTTGCAGGTTCTTTTTGCTGCACGAGGAAGCCACACGATTTGTCCACTTCCTTTTTGGGCGGTTTGTACTGGGCCTCCATTAGTATGAAAGATCTAGGAGCAATATTCGAGCCCAGATGTGAAAGAAGAGATGAGGAGAGGCCAGGAGATACAGCTTTCTTTGCTACACACTTGGACCAGGAACTAACATAATTCTTTTGTGCCAGACATTTAAGGAAATCTAAGCCCTCCTCCAATACTAGGACCTTCCTCCAGAACTTAAGGGCAAGCCACCAAGCTCTACTAGATAAGGGGCTTTCTCCCGTTTCCCGCAACAGCAGAAATATCAATATCAATATCAATAAAGTCTTATGCCCTTTACTAATCCTAACTGCAGTAGATAATATTAACCACAACAGAAATCAACAGACACTTGGTAAACCAAACCCCAGCAGAAATCAAAATATCCTTAGGGGGAAAAAAAAACAAATTATCATCTGTGATCCATTTACCTTCCTTCCTTCCTTCTGTAATTAAAGTCTTAAAGCACTTGTTAATCCTAACTGTAGTAGATATTACTAACCATAACAGAAATCAAGAGATGCTTGGGAAACCAAACCACCAATACAAATCCCATTGATTAATTCTGGTAGGGACCAGCTGTTGAATTGAACTCAAACTGGTGGATATGCTGGTTTCACAGAAATACACACACACCACATTTACACGCTAGAAAAAAATCTCAGTGGTTTCTGTGCATTCTCTTAGGAAAATAACACTTGACAGAATGAGAATATTTGCTCTGTAAAACCTCAGATGTTTCAGCATATTCACTTTTTGCAACCTGAATACAATTGCAGAATACATTGCAACCTGAATACACTTGCAGAATACATTGCGGAAATCTCCTTCCTAGCATCTTTACTGCCTTTAAGATACATCACTGAGCTTTGTCTTGTTAGAGATCTCTCCCTAACACATTGTTATTGGTATTTATTGCTACTGAAAAACTGAAAAGAGGGCTCACCTGGTCATCCAACTGCAATTTCTGGGAACGGTTGTGTGGATTCTTCATAGGAACTGCTAGAATGCCAGAAAAAGAGATCAACACCCCCCCATACACAAATAAATGCAACATACAAAAGTATTCCCTTTTCATTCCTTGTGTGGAAAGAGAGAATAGAGGGTTCGCCTGTTCTTGAGTCCCTTGAAGTGTGAACGTCTTGTATCAGAGACACTGTCTCCTCCTCCTAATCTGTGAAAAGCAGACCCCAGTGCTCCCCAGTCCCTCCCAGTAACTCCAAGTGACTCCTCTGGCTGATCGACACACAACAATACAAAAACAATGCAGTAAAGAAGGTCACACAGTGATCAAATGCAAAGTGAATAAGGGATCAAATGCAAAGGGGACTTTCTGGTTATTTTTCTTGAAAGTTTGCTTTCTTGTGTGTATGTGAGCCCAAGAGGCATGTGGAACAAGAGACAAAAGACATCAATGCCTTGCTCCCTCCATTGCCAAAGAGCATTTACCAAAAATACAGCATTTCAAGTCACACATTTCCCACACAATTGTTGCTGTGAAATCTCTGCAAAGGAAGGCACTAGAATAAGGTCCCAAAGGCATTCAAAGCACAATCATGGCAAAGTGTCAGAGGGTCACTCACTGTCCAGTTGCCTTTGCCTGTGAAGATCCAGGGGGCACCCAGAGATTGGCACAGGGGCATCCATCCCAAAGAGGCACTAGTTGTTTGACAAAAAGGATTCTGCAAGGCCAACAAAGGATGCCCATCACTCTTTTGCTTCCAGGGAATCCCAGACCATGAGGGTGCTGGAATATGGGCAAGATCTCAAACTTTGGTCATTATTACAGGGTTTAATGTTGAATGGCCAAAATGAAAATGGCCTCCAGCTGTATGTATTAACTTACTCACCTGCTGACCCTTTATAAGGCTATCTTTCTTTTGTGACTCACTCTCTCCCTTAACCTATTTTCTTTTGCATTATATTTTGTATTTTGTTCTTGTTTGGGTGTGCCTTCAAGCCATTTATGACTTATAGCAACCCTAAGGTGATTCTATCATAGGGTTTTCTTGGCAAGTTCCTCCAGAGGGGTTTCCTTCCTTCTTTCCTTTTGTAATTAAAGCCTTAAACCACTTGTTAATCCTAACTGTAATAGATAATAATAACCACAGCAGAAATCCAAGGATGCTTGGGAAACCAAACCACTTGTACAAATCCCATTGATTCACTCTGCTTGGGACAAGCCATTGAATTTAGCTCAAATTCACCTCCGTTGTTCAATTTTCTGTCCTTTTTTTCATTGCCCTCCTAACCCCTAATAAAGGACAATGTGTAATGGCTAATATTCAGAGTTATAAACTGATTAACATTTTATCAGCATAGAATCCTTGAGCTAACTTTAGGAAGTAGTTAGCACCAGCTTTCAGAAGCATTCTACCTGTTTCTCTTTTCCTCTTTGGAAGGCATTTTTAATTTTACTTTAGCCCACAGTTGCTCTAACAACTCAGCTTGACTCTCCCTTCCGTTCTGACAAGAGAAGGCCATGGACACTGGCAGTTGGGCAGAGACAGCCTTGATTCTTCCGCCTTGGTTGTACGCATCATAATGGCAGAAAAAAGCAGTCCCTGGAAGCCTTGGTCCAGTGAAAGGGAAAGTGTTGCTGTCCGTTGTGAGATATTTGATGATATTGCTCTATTAGTGGACAGACTGGCTTCATGAAATACATGCACACATATACTGCATCAGTATGGAGGTGTTTGGGGTGGGTGGAATCCAACTTTTATGAAAATAAACATATTCCCACATAATATGTGCAATGGTGAAACAAATGTCTGACTTGAAATGGAAGGAGGGAATTGAAATCAGAGAGGCAGTGGAGGTTTGGGATACGTAGCCCTTTGCCTGTGCTGTGTTTCTTGCATGTCTTTGGTCACACATACAAGACTTCAATACACAGCCTGCAGGTACCAAAGCTTTGATCACATCTTCAGTGAATGTGGTTTTATCTTTGTGTCACTCTTATGTTATCCCTCTTTTAGTACTTCCTTTTCTCTGCATCTCAGACTATTGACCTTTCTCCCCCAGTGTCACCTTTGGTATATGGAGTGGTGGCAAGGGGATAATGCCATCTTGTCATTCATATCAGGCAGTAGGTCTTTTTCATACAACTCAATTACAGCACAATGATTCCACCTTAACTGCCATGGTTCCATTCTATAGAGTCCTGGGATTTGCATTTTAGGGAAGGGCATTTTGAATTCTCTCCCAGAGGGCGCTAGTGCCTCACCAAACATTTATTTATTTATTATTTATTTATATCCCACCTTTCTCCCAAAATAGGATTCATTGTAGTGGCTACAAAACCCAGGATTCCATAGGATGCAGCCATGGCAGTTAAAGTGCTATAACTGTGTAGTATGAGAGGTCCTTTGGTCCAGCCCCGTTCCCCCCCTAAGATATTACTTCATTATTCTATGTTAGGCACTTTAGCGTTTCCACTGCAATCTTCCCAGGGTTGCTCTAATATTCTCCTGCATAAAAGGATTCAAAAGATGAGACCTCTGGGCTCAATTTGCTTTTAAATTTGTTCCAAGTTTTCAATATTGATGTTACCACTATCCTGCTTGACCTTTCTGTTTGCTTTGGACCATGGGAGATATTTGAAGGTATTAAAATGCCTTCCTGTGCTATCCTGATAAAATCACACTGTTTTCTCTTCCTTTTTAAAATCCATTCTGCCACAGCTGCAAGCTGAGCTGCATGATAATAACAGTGCAAGTTTGAAAAGGCCAAATCTTCCTTCTTTCTGAAGCTTTCATAATGTCCTCATTGAGGCACATCTTTCTGTCTGTCTGTCTGCCTTTATGGGATCTTAGGACACTTTCCTCATCTCTTTAATGAGCTCTCCGCCAAGGCAGCTAGCTAGGTTTAAAATAAAAATAAGAACTTGCGCATTGAACACAACTTAATCAAGGATATCCGACAGAAATAAATTGAGTGACTTTGCTCTACCAAGCAAGGAATTTTTATTCCTTGAGAAGTGGCTTCACAATAACTTGCCTGAATCTTTTCATCCTTTTTTATAATTGAAAAGGCAGGTTGTGGATAACAGTTTTAGAGAGCTTCTGGCATTTCACCTCTTTTGTGCAGGATTATGGTAGAACTGCCTACCAAATGGAATTGTCAAGACAAATGGCACTGAAAATGGAGCCATATGTATATGTTAGGCTAATTTCAAATGTCCATGTGTAAGTGGGTGCAAAGTAACAGACTGAAATAGAGGGATGATCTATGAATTTTGCTATATGCTTCAATATTTGGACATCTTAAATCATCAGAAATGTAACTGGTTCCTGTTGCTCTCCCCACAACCCACCCACTTTTGTTTTGCTGGGTTCTCTTCAGTTTTTAAAAAGGGTCTTGAAATTATAGTTTTTCATTGACAATTTTTACTTCAAACAAGCATGTTGCACTACAATAAGGCAGAAAATAAATAAGATTGAAAATAATGAGGTAATAGCCAAGCAAACAGGGTTCTAGAATATATTATTGAATTTCTAGTAATAGCATCTGGGACAGGATGTCAAATACACCAATAATATGAACATGATGTACTTATGTCATTATCTAATGGATTACACCATGCTCATTTTTGTGTGTATGGTGTGAAAGATGTCATAAGTAGATGTATGCATTGTTTGTGTATAAAACACCTGAGTCAAACACTCCTTTGTAATTACACTGCTTAAAGTGCAGCAAGGATAACAATTTGCATATTTTAATCTAGAGGTGAGACACCTCTGTCGGTGTAACAGCTTGGTTCAGGTCAGAAAGGAGAAATAGAGCAGAGACAAATAATTGAAAAGGCAATTCAGAGCAAAAATGAAATTTGTCTCATTGTCACTTAAGGATGTCTTTCCATCTGTCTAGAAGAAGGAAGGCAATTTGCAAATGAAGAAGGGAATCCAACCTGCTAGAGTATGAGGACCAAAGGATAATTTCCTTTTCAAATAAACTGTATAAGAAGAACAAGGACAGAACTCATACTGTGCCCCCTTTTATGGAGATAGCAGGTATCCTTTGAGTGCCACTTTGAGGATCTGTATAAGGCAGGTCTAGAGTTTATCTTCAAAGACAAAGCAAGGTCCAGAGGACAAGAAGTACTTAATGAAATAATTCTTTATGACATATAGTCATCGATGGCAAGAGGGCAGAAGAGGGTTTGTAACAAAATGAAGGTGCCTCATTTGAAAAAGCTGCTACTGTAGCAGCAATCCTATACCGTTGGTTTCCTTGCAGGTTTTTCTGACAAGTACATAATAGACAGCTTCCCCTCCCTTCCTCTCAGAGCTCCCCAGTAAAAATAAAATAAAATAAAGGTCAGTGATGACTTCTCTTTTCAATATTGGACTGAGATGTCATTGTCTGGGGATTAGTGCAAGTCAGAAGAGAATAGGTTTTGCATCTCATGCCTAGTTGCACCCAGTGGGCATAATCCTGTCAAATTTAAGTCTGAATGGTTTCAAGGATAGTGATTTAAGCATGAGATTAGGGCTACAGTTCTATGCTTACTACAGATGCCAGAATGAAAACTAGAGAAACTGTGTAACTTTAATGGTTGTGTAGAAGAAGGAATTTCAGCAAGTGGTGCTTGTCACACAACCAGGTAAAAAAAAGCAGCACCTGCTGAAATACCAGCTTTTACACAATCGTTAAAGGTACAAGAGTTTTCTTCAGTTTTCATTCTGGCAACTAAGGCCTCCTGAACTCAACTGCACTAGCTTGTAAACAGACACTTATAGAATTATACTGTGAGTTGTACAAAGAAATCAGTGTTTCATGCAGAGAACTTAATGCAATTAACTTTGGCATAGTTGCATCCTCTATAACTATGTATATATGTTTGTTTATATATGTATATCCTGCCATGTCTATTTAAATTATGGACTTTCATTAGATTTTTTAGTAATTTCCTTTAACATGATTAATGCAAATACAGAATCCAGAACAAAGGATATAGTTTTAAAGCAAATATGTGGGATATGTGCTTCTCCAGATGTTGTACCACAACTCCTATCAGCCATCCTAAGCTACACAGCCAATGGTTCTGGGAGCTAAAATTCAACAATATTTAGACAATCCACAGAACTCCCCATCCTTGTTCATTTATATCTTCATTTATAATCTTCATTTATATACCACTTCATACCACCTAAGCAGTGTCTGGCCTTCAAATAAGGGACATTCCTTATATTATAAGAAATGTTGTATCATCCTATATCACCTAACCATTGTGCAGGTTTGATTTGTTACAGAGCAATCCTATACTTAGATTTAATTCTTATTCTGTTCAGTGAAGTTTACTCCCAAATAAGACAGAAAAGAATCTGAGACCTGTTGCTTCAAATCCATAGTGTCACAAGTGTCACAAACATATATTGTATCATCACACACCTGGGTGGTGTAGTGGTAAGGGTGTTGACTGGGACACAAGAGATCTAAATTCTGGGCCACAAAACTAATGAGGTGGCCTTGAGCCAGTTGCTAACTCTCAGACTGAGCTATATCACAGGGGAGGAAGTACAGAGCAACTTTGCAGGGGGCACAGGAGGCTGTAAAGGGAAAGTGGAATATAATTTGTCAGTGTTGTCCATTGTGCTGGGGGAAGAAAGACAGGTTAACACTTGGCAGACTTTATTTCCCACAAAATGAACAAGAGGCCAGAAGTCCTGGAACTCAAAAATCTTTCTAAACTTCACAGTCCTTTGGTGATGTTATGTAGGAGAAGAACATGGATGGGAAAGTAGGCAACGGGGAGACATTGTTCTTTCTATTATGAGAATAATTGAAGATAATTTAATCTACAAGTGAGACTATTTGCCTTCAAACAAGAATGGCCAACTGACAGTTTGTAGAGAAGGGGTTAGATGGATAAATGCATGATGCAGATCTGACAGAGAAATGGATGTTGTGTCTCTATTCTCCAGAGTTGTTTGTTTACCTGCGCTTGTTAAAAGAACACTAGAGCACATGGATCTGTGGTGTCATTCAGCAGAGATAATGTAGTCTACAGCTGCTAAATAAATCCCATCCTGGAAAGAGAAAGACTTCAAAAGGAAGTTGCATTTTGCTTTTCCTCAGCTGACACAAACTTAAGAAACTAAACATGGAAGACAAAAACTGGACAAATTAAAACAAAGAAATTACTACTTACAGAAAGCCTAAATGATTCTAATTCTAGACATTCTAAATAGCACTTTCCGCTCCAATATCTTTTTTTTTTCCAGAAGAGGAGGTGGAATGGGTAATTTGAATTACAAAAAAGCCCCGATAACCCCCCACACATCAATTTACCTGTGAACAAAAAGATTCACACAGAGAAAATGGGATTTGGGACTATTTGATAAATTACTGCAGACTACTTGAATATTCCATTAGCAAAATAATAGCTCGTTATGGAACCTAGAAGAATGTAGTGTAATTATGATAGCACCGTCCCCCACTAAGGGGTAAGAGGAATGCAAATGTTAGAACTGATAGCTATTTAAAAACTGCTTGGCGATAAGCTAGAAAACAAATGGAGGAAGGGGCTTATATGATCTCCAGTATTCACTTCAGTGCTAATTCTTCACATTGGTGAATATATTCTAGCTAGCTGAAAGTCATGCTGCAGGTGTTATGACCTCATTCTCTTCCTTTTTCCAAATGTATACACAGCTATAGCACTCATTGAAGTTGTATAGAAGTTGTATATACCTGCATAGAGGCAACAGAGTACAAATGAACAGTGTATGAAAAATGAAAGAGGGGAGTTTATCCCATGGTGTTTTAATTTGGCTGTAGGGGGTGGTGCTCAGGTGGCAAATTAGGTGGCAAAAACCATCTGATAAAATCAGGCTGCCACCCGAATTGAGATTTAATCCAGATAGAGGTAAGACAAATTAAAACACCATGGGATAAGCTCCATAGTCAGTGATGTACACTATGCGTCCCCTTGCAAGAAAAGGAGTAGTTAAAGGAAGTCTGACCAACTCCACAGCATTCTTCATTGGCTGTAGACTTTTTGTTCATTCACTGAGGGCCTTGTTATTCACTTGATGTCTAATATTTAGATACTGTACTTCTGGTTCAGTAGTCTCCAAACTTTTCTGGGTTACTGCCCTCTTTCCTTTTGGGTGGCAACCCTTTTGTCCCCCCCCCCCCGCCCCCGGTGCATATTTTTAGATATTAGGTCTACTGTTCTCCATGTAATCATGCAGGCCACATAACCACAGAATCATCTCTGACAATACTTGTTCCCTTGGCTTAGTAACAGAGATGAGCACCACCCCCTACAGTCGGACACAACTAGATAATCTTGTCAAAGAGAAACATTTACCTTTACCTTTTCTAATGCAGGTTTAAAACCACCAATCTTAATTGCTGCTCCCTTTGCACCCAGTCACCTTGGGAACAGCAACCAAGCAGCTGGCTGAGCTGAAACCAAGAAGCTTCTTGCTTGTGCCAGCCTTGTAACTAAGGCTGACACAGGTGAGAGACTTCTTGGTTGCTGTTTGACTGGCTGCCCAGTCACTGCTCACTTTGCGCCCTGACATCCTAGGAGCAGCAACTGAGCAGTGGGCTGAGCAGTGACGGAGAAGCCTCTCACCCATCCAGGCTCGTAGCAAAGGCCAGTGCGGACAAGAGGCCTCTTCGTTGCTGCTCAGTTGCTGCACCCAGGGTGATCTGGTGCAAGGGGGAAACTTCTCCTTAGAGGGACTCTCAATCCTTCATCAGGGCAGAGAAAAATGCAGCTGATGTGTGTACAGGGTGTTTACAGAGACCACATGCTCTGGACTGGAGACTGGTTTGAGCCAGAAAGGGAGAGATTTTAACTACAGGAGCTGCTCCAAGACGAGGGACTCTTTCCATGAATCGAGCATAGATACTCCTTCCCCAGAGACACATCTTCCTCACACAGCTTCAAGTGTCCCCTCTCCCCCAAAAAATTGTTTCATCCTGTCTGATGAAAGAAAGCAGGAGTAGCAGTGCAACTCCCACCTGTCAGACAATTCCCAGCAAGGTTCACAAAGCTCAAGCATGGTCCCAAATGTGAAAGATCTCTTTTGCTTCCACTTCTTTGCTGCCACCATGTGTACTAACTTTTTGTTCCAGTCTGTCCCAAAATGATGATGCTTTGAGCCACAGAAGCTATGCTCTATATCCAAACCTCGCACAATTTCCCCAATTGCCACTATTAACAAAAGGTGCTGGTAAAGTAGTGGACTTGCATGGGTAGGTAAAGAGTGGGAGACACCACCATGCTAAATGATCATTGAATGTGTGTGGTGGTTTTCTGGGGATCATGAAAAGAAGTTTAATGTAATCTTCATCCCCACCATGATCCTAAAGACTGCTGGTACCCCCTTGTCTTTCCTGCACACCAGTACTTTGACTGAAGGCCCTCATGTCATTCCCTCTTTCCCTCACTGCCCCCCTACTTCCCCCTTTCTACTTCACCACTCTCCTGGATCCTTCCACTACCCCCAGGGGAGGCATTCTGCCCACTTTGGGAAACACATTCTAGTTAATGCCCCCAAAGTGATATTTCTCAAGAATTCAAAGTGCCAGCATCCTATCACTGGGGAAGTGAGATTCTTTAGCTTTCACTTGATTAACTTGAATGTGGTTGTACAATTGTCCAGCTGGATCTTGGCAAATGGCAGTTACTTGTCCTTTCCTCTGACCATAGAATCTTGTGATGTATTTAAAATTTTAGTTATGTGTTATTAAACAGTACTTCAAAAGATAAACGCTCCCTCCATGAACTCTTTTGGAGTAGCTAATACCCTAGAGGACAGGATCAAGATTCAAAATGACCTGAACTGACTAGAAAACTGAGCCAAAGCTAACAAAATGAAATTCAACATGGAGAAATGTAAGGTACTTCACTTAGGGCGGAAAAATGAAATGCACAGATATAGGATGGGGGACACCTGGCTGAACAAGACTACATGTGAAAGGGATCTGGGAGTCCAAGTAGACCATAAGTTGAACATGAGTCAACAGTGCGATGTGGCAGCTAACAAGGCCAATGTAATTCTCGGCTGCGTCAATAGAAATATAGTGTCTAGATCAAGGGAAGTAATAGTCCCACTCTATTCTGCTCTGGTCAGGCCCCACCTGGAATATTGTGTCCAGTTCTGGGCACCTCAATTCAAAAAGGACATTGAGAAACTGGAGCGTGTCCAAAGGAGGGCGACTAAAATGGTGAAGGGTCTGGAAACCATGCCCTATGAGGAAAGACTAAGGAACTGGTGATGTTTAGCTTGGAGAAGAGAAGGTTAAGATAGCCCTGTTTAAATATTTGAAGGGATGTCATGTTGAGGAGGGAGCGAGCTTGTTTTCTGCTGCTCCAGAGACTAGAACACAGGACAATGGATGCAAGCTGCAGGGTTGGACTGCATGGCCCTTGTGGTCTCTTCCAACTCTATGATTCTATGATTGATAGTGCTCATTTAGCCCTGTAGAAGCTGACGAACATCAGCAAGATTTTAAACCAACATTTTAAAATTACTGTTATTATTTATTATCCATTTCTCTCTATGGATTGAGGAGGGAACAACAACAAATTAAACACATAACACAGAGCTAAAAGGGCATATAAAACCAATATATATTAAAATCAATCAATGCAGACTTTAACATTCATAATTGAAAAATCATTTGGATAAGCCGGCTGGAAGAGAATTAACACAGTAATTACCAAAGGCAGAGTTTAGCTTACAGCCTAAGGCCATCTCTGGCCTTTTCCAAACTTCTGAATTTAAACATAGATCCAATTTGGGTGTTAAGATCCATTCAGGGCAAGATGGCTCCTTCCTTGCTGTCTCTCCACCAGAAAGTGACCCCCCCCCCATTCCAACAGGCTTTTAGGAATTGACTGCAATGGGTTTATAATGTGCAGGTGTCTTGTTGGCTTTTGTCTTCTCTGTGTTAATGGATATATATATATATATAGTTTTAATTCTATAGACAGCTTAACTGCATTTTGAAATACCATTGAAACATTTTACTGATGTTTTTTGTGTTCTTTATATTAGAAATAGCTTATAAAATGCTTGCACTTTAGTGTTGGGAAGAAAGCAGAATATGAATAAATTAGAATGTAATCAATGGTTTCACATTCTACCAGGTGCTACTGTTTGGAGTTTTGGATCATCAGTGATTCAGATTCAGTCCAATAATGTAGTTTAATGATTAACTTATCCTCTTCCCTGTACTATAGTATTTGTTGTCAAACCTGTACCTGAATAACAATGAAGAACATCTTATTGTTATCCCCAGACAGAACTGACCCATTGAATTAGTGAGATTTACCAACTTGTGGACTTACTTTTCATCTATGGACTCACTATGATATCACTTGAATCAATTGGATTAAATACTTGGATTCAGGTGTAGGACTGCTAGTATGGATGAAAACTACATGTCTCAATTTGAGAGAAAATAAATTTAAAAATTGTAGCCCAGAAATCTCATTCTATATACCTTTGAGAATTAGGCTAATTGAAGAAAGAAAAACTGGGTGCCAGCTGACTACATAATACAACAAGATTTTGGACTCTAGTCAAATTCATGGTGCCTAGAAAAAGTTTTTTACTAGAAAACTTTGCAAAACAGCTCAATACCAATATTATAAATGATATGCATTGTGGCAAAGAACATGTCAATTTCCTGGAATATAAATAGAAATGTCCAATATGATGAGTTAATGAATATGTAACAAATTGCCCTTCTGTTGCTCTCTAGGGGAAAAAACAGTCATATTTCTTCCAGTCTGCAAGAATTTAAGCTTCATCTGTGAGGTGCCAGAATGTTAAATGCGAAATTCAATAAACCACCTAGGAAAAGCTAAACACTGCTAATCAAGCCATTTAATCTTTTAAAGTTAAGAGCTGCTGCAGGAGAATAGAAGGTGTAATTAATAACTCAGCCTGGAAGACTGGCAGAGATTTTTTTAAAGAATCTTGTACAGTACATGGATCCCCCCTCCCCCTTTGTATGAGAAAATATAAAGTTATGTTGCTGTGTATTCTACAAAAAAATAATTTAACTAAAGTAGGCATCAGCATCGTTGCCTCATAGATAATCTGTATGTTGGTGAGGGGAAGGCCACAACAGCAATGTGAGTCATTGTTTTCCTCTTTCTTCTTCTATCCCCTTGTTCTTTCTCTCCCTCTTCATTCCCACCCAGTGGAAAGAGGAAGGGTGTTTCCACCAGAGGCCTGAATTTCTTCCTTGCTTGCAGAGGCCTTTTGGTATTAGGCCAAGAAGAGCCCCATGAACACAATATATAAAGTGTACAATTCAACTGAAGTAACTAAATCCAATGGTTTTTTCTCTCTCTAACAGCCACCATTGATGGTTCACCGTATGATATTTTTTTCTTATGGAGAAGATAATTTGAACAGCAACAGGATTCTTTACATAATGGTGCCTTTGCAGATTTTGAAGAATGGTGAAAATACAAGCCATCTGTGGTCCATGAGTACGCTTGTCAGATCTCAGGGCCTGGCCTTGAGTCTCCAGTTTTCATGAATCATTTATTTAGAGTATTTGAAATATCTCCAGGTGGGAAACAAGGGTGTCAGTTCTCTTTTGGTGGGCTCAGCTGCAGGCAAGAGGAAAGGGCTGTGTCCAATATCCAGCACACCTACTACAGCAGCAGCTTCCCATAATTTTAAAAGCTTAATTGATATGTTGCTGCAACTTGTGATGAGTCTCCAGAGGTGTATGCATTTACAGTTGGCCCCCCACATTTGTGGCTTTTTATGGATTTAATTATTTTCAGATATTATTAATATGTTCTGTCTAGGTCTGACTGTGTTGGAGGTTGACCACAAACTCATGCTGGACGTGTTCTCTATTTAAAAAACAGTGTGTGTGTGTGTGTGTGGGGGGGGGTTAATCGCAGTTTCCCCACTTTTATGGAGTCCTGTGCCCTAACCCCAGTGAAAGTGGAGGACCCACTGTATTCATTCATTCATTCATTCATTCATTCATTCATTCATTCTTCCTAGTTGCTGTGGTGCTAGGCTTCACTTTCTCCTGTGCCTTCTGGCTAAAGGCAAGTAAACTAAAATAAATGTTCCTTAACCCATCTTCCCAAGAAGCATGGCGAGCAATGAATGATGGTTTGGTATCTAATGCATAATGCTTAATGACATCACCAGAGGCTGTCTCTGTGTCTCAGGTTTTAGCCCATAAATCTCAGGGCCTGGAACAATCCTGAACTGGTAACCCTATTGTGTGATATGTGGGCATGCTCATGCTCCATCCCACTACTCTGTGATCAGACATTCCCTGCTTCAGACTACAGTCTGCCAGTGACTGAAAAGTGTTCAGTATTACTTAATATGTTTCAGTGAACTCAAAATTGGCTCCATGATATGTATGTTTAAACAGTTTCCTCTTCTTGCCTCTCTTTTTAGAACAAAACATTGCAGTTAAGTAAAGTCACAGAGTTTTCCTTCTTTCTCTCAAGTGCTGCTGGAATATAAGGAAATGGAGTGGTTGTGATGGTGCTGATAGAAGGCTGGAAAGACTATTACTGTGTGTTATTTTAACATTTAACAGAATCAAAAGCAGCTACAGTCATCCAAAGGTTCTGCATATGTGGAGGGTCATTCATAGGATTCCATTTAAACAAACTGAAGTATTTTATGGCGGTACTCACACCTATTAATTTGCATCTAACATCCCATGGTATGCAAAACATTCAATGCTATGGACCAATTAGTAGTCAATAGAAGATTTGCCTACTGGACTAACGTAGGAATGGGAATCATGTGGTCCCCTAGATCTTGTTGGGCTGCAACTCCCAATGTTCCCCATCACTGGCTATGCTGACTAGGGCTGAAGGGAGTGGTAGTTCAGCAACATCTGGAGGAACAAGAGCCTTCCTCTGGCCTAAGGTTAAGGATACTTCAAAGTTACCTGAGAACAGTCCACACTTACTGTGCTTGCAACCTACCTGCAGTAGCAAGTGTTAACAATAATACTAAGGTATTGTATGAAGTTACCACTTGATTTTGAATGGCAAGAGATTTTATAATTTGATCACGTCACATAATCTACAACACATGAAATGAGAAAGGGAAAAGCCCCAATCTACATACGAATCCTAGGCTTCTACAGAGACCATTCCTTTCCCAATCTTCTTGAATATAATGGAGTGTAAGAATTTTTTCGCTCTTCAGAAAGGTTAAAAGGAAGATACAAATGAAGCAAACATCTGAATAAGAAACCAGGGAAGGAGTGAAATGTAAGGCCTTTTTTCAGAGCATTTTGATCTCAATGGGCTTAGTGGTTGAGGATCTACCTTGCATGGAAATGGACTCAAGTTGAATCCCAAGCATTTCCAAGTAGGGCTGAGAAAGAATCCTGCTTGCTATCACAGACAAATATAATCTCTATCTGTGGGTCTGTTTCTCTCCCCCACAACACACACCTCTGTCTCAGCAAAAGAGTATGCAAACAATGGAATCTCAAACAAAATACTTAATACACTTTATGTCACCACAGTTGTTAAGAGTTTATTCATGAACAGAAGTATCTAAACCACAACTAATAGACAACAATATGGAGGAAAGACAGTTTGGTTGCAATAAAAATAAATGAGTCAGGTTGGAAGCCAAGCAAAGAAGATGATTCATGGCTTAAGGATCATTCCACCAGTAACTGTAAAGTCTTATCAGTTTTGGGGCAATGTGTGAGGTATCACAGAATGTAGGCACTGCACATCTCTCATCCAAACTCCATTGACATCAATGGAAACCACCTAATCATTTCAGTGGCTTGGTGGATGAGGCCACAGATGTGCAGTTACTCTTATTTCCTTCCTTCTTTGATAGTCTTACTTGAAATAGATTCATTGCCAAGTGATATGGATAGTTACAGTTCTATTAAAACATTTTTGCAGTGTTTAGGAAAATAATATAAAAGTTGAATTGCATCCTTTTCTTGAAGGGATAAATTGTGACCCAGGTAAGAAATAATAGTATGCAACAGCAGCATTTTGCCACTAAGAAACCTTTTCTGTGTGAGACTTTGAAGTGTGTGTGAGAGGGGTGAAGATCATATAAGAGAAAAATGGAGGGGTGAATTGTCTGCTTTGTATACTGTTTATCGACTTTCTCTGAGTTTCTCAAATAACCTTTCTTTCAACATTTCCACTGCAGCCTTTAGTACTGTGCTATTGTGATAATTATGTTCTGATTTTTAACTTTTTAATTGGAGTTTTAAAGTATATATTTTTAAAAGCCAGAACAAAGTAGAGTGCAAAAAAAAAAAAAAAAAGGGGGGGGGGGATGGGAACTACATACAATATGAATAAAGCCTAGATATATGCATTAATATTAGTGGACCATATTTTCAAAAACATGTTTTCTTGAAATTGACATTAAAAGTAGTCAGAGCTTCTGACAGTTACACAATAAATGGTGAGTGTTTATCTTTCCAACCTTGGAGTGTAAATCTTTTTGCAACATTTGATTTTTTTTTTTAAATAACACTGAATTTTAGTAGGACAAAATGGAGAATTACTGGTTAAGTCTTCCTTATCCAAAATGCTTGGGACCAGTAGTTTGTTTGTTTGTTTTTTTTTTTTTTTTGGATTTTTTTTTTCTTGGCGATGAGACTCAAGTCTAAACATATTTTCTTGGCGATGAGACTGAAGTCTAAACATGACATTTATGATTTGTAGATGCCTTATATGCATACCCTGAAGATAATTTTATACACAAAATTCTTAATAATTTTGTGCATAAAACAAAGTATGTGCACGCTGAACCATGAGAAAATAAAGGTGTCACTATTTCAGCCACACATGTGGCTAGTTTTGTATTTTGAAGTATTTCGGATTTTGGAAGTCTGGATAAGGGAGACAAATAAAGGAGGCCCAGCCTGTACCACAATGAAGCCCTGTATTCAAGCATTTTTCTGATATTTTAAACCAATATTAAAAATTTCCCTTCTCTAATTTAATTGCTTCCTCACCTTATAACAACACTAAGCCTCACGAGGCCTGGAGTGGGAAATCTTCCATTATCCCTGCCCATTGATGGTGCTTGCTGAGGGTAATGAGATTTGGAGGCCCAGTAGTTACTCACTGTGACAGATTCCTATTCCAGGCTGGCCTCTCAGTTCCAGCCCTTGGGATACAGTCACTCACCCTGCCCTTGTTTCCCATTTAATCCTTTCCTGGATTGGGTATTTAGGCCTTCAAGTGACCTGTGGTTTTGTTGTTGTGGGTTTGCTGTAGTTAGCAATACCAATCCTCTACCAAACCTAATAGGAATAGACAGAGGCAGTGGTTTAAAAATGTAAATAAGCAGAACTTCCTTTAGACACATGTATGCAGTGGTGTGAGTGTTGGACTATGACTCTGGAGGGTTCGATTCCCTGCTTGGCCATGAAACCTACTGGGTAACCTTGGGCAAGTCACACACTCTTGGCCTCAGAGGAAGACTATGGCAAACCTCCTCTGAACAAATCTTGCCAACAAGATCCTGTTATAAGTTCGTCTTAGGGTTACCATAAGTCGGAAATGACTTGAAGGTGCACACCACCACCACCACCACGTTAGCCCTTGAACTCTTCATCAATTACAGTTCCCTAACATGATAGTCAGTCCTTTCCCCTAGCTGACTATCCGGTCTCCATACCATCTGTTCCTTCACTCCCTTAAATCCAAACTCTGTCTTTGGCTGCATCTGTACTGCAGAAATAATGCAGTTTGATGTTGCTTTAATTGCTAGTAATAAATGCTATAAAATCCTGGGATTTTAAGTTTGTTGTGGCACCAGAGCCATGTGACAGAGAAGGAGCCATGACAGTTACAGTGGTGTCACACTACATTAATTCTGAAATTCTGTGCCATCTTTTCCCTATCTGGCATCCCTCAGAGACAGACTTTTGTAACATTTCTCCCTCCCCATAGACCCCCTTTAACAGCATTCCCTGAGCTGTCATTGGTTGCCCAAAACCAGGTTTGCCCAGGTCCTCTTTCAAACTCACCCATGCTATAGGCACTCTATAAAATCCTAAAGCCATTTCTCATAATGAAACACCTTACATGTGCACTAGGATGTTTTCCCTCTGCTTTGGCCACTGTCAAGTCCTGGGAGTGGAGGGAGGCCATTCAATTGAGGAAGAAGCAGCTGGTCTTGGCTGGGAGGGGGTAAAGAAATCAGAGTTCACTTAATGGCGTGACCCTTCCTTTCTTTTTCCCTCAGAGCCAAGGTAAGCTGCATTTTTCTCATCTGTATTGCCTCCCTCCTCTTACCCAAATGAAAAGGTCCTGAGAGGGCACCCACAACCAATATACAAAGGGGGGATTTAAATAGCTCAAATGATGGCTGTGAGAGGGCTTTGGGTAACTAAAAAGCTGGAGTCAGAAAACTGAACTTCCAGAAGGCAAGTTCCAAATATAGTTTTATTTATAACAGCAAAAGGGAAATCAGTGGTCACAAAACACACACACACACACACACACACACACACACACACACACTAACAATATGAAGGTGGTAACCTAGAGTGTTTTAGAGGGTGTAGCAGAGGACAATACTGTACAGGGTTCAAGCACAGAACTTCAATTGGGAAACCCAGTGAAAGAGTTTGATTCAGCACACAGCCTAGTTTGGCCCGCGTGTGTTGAGGAGTCAAGGGAGAAATGGACAGAGTGACTGTCTGAATTCAACTGAGACCAAGTTGGTACTGCCTAAGTGGGTACATATATAGGGCAATATCTATCCCAGGGCAATTTTGGGACTGGAATGAATTTTCCAGGTGAGAGAATGAGCAAGGAAGTTGAGAATCGTCCAGCCATCCATGCAGATGTCCCTTAAGAAAGATATCTTTTTTTCTGAAGGGAGATACTCTTGAACTTCTGTTTACTTGCAAACACAGATATCGCTTGCACAATTGTTTGGGCCTTATGCAGATATTGATCATTGGCAGATTCCTCTGGGCTAGGTGCTCCCATGCTGAGCTTACAGAAACTTCTTAAATGTTCAAGCAGTTTCCTCCAGACTGGGGTGCCCTATGGATTCTGACCCTTATGACAGCCCCTTTAATATTAAGCTTATATCAAATGGAGGGATGCTGCATTGAGGGGTGATCTTTGGGATAACAACCCCCCTCTCCACTAGTAAGAAACAGCAGTAGTTTCTACCAGGGTTTCACAGTTGCTGAATGGAGGTTTTGGATGGTGCACAGAACTAGACAATATTCTCCTAAACCATACTTATGCATGCAAATGTCACTAAGAGTCATATGCTCCCTATAATGTGATTTCTCTCATATCATCATTATTGGGGGAGGGGGGAGTTACAAGTTATTTGTACCTAATTACTCCCCAATTACTAAGATGTCCTCTACTGGCATTAAAATAGCACAATACTGACTTTACAGTAGTATACTCTCTTTCACAGGTGTCTTTTGAGCAAACATCTATATTGTTTATTGACGCAAATGTAATTTCTAGGGATTCTCTCTGCCTTTCATTAGCATGGAAGAATGTTCTGACGTTATATTTGCAGCTGCTGATTCTAGAAAATTATTGGGATGTCACCTCATACAGGTGAACTTCTAGGCTTGTTTTTTTAAAGTCAGGTATGAGGATCATGCACACCTGTCTGTCTCATGAACCCTCGGACATATCTTCAGGATTTAGCAAACTAAAACCTTTCCTCTCTTTCTTTCTGTTACTGCAGGTCCTTACTCTTGTCAGATATGCCTGAACCAGTTTGAAAAAGTCCCTCTAGCTTTGGAAGAAGAGATGTTTTTCACAGTATTCCTGGCTTACTTTGAATGTTTCCTTTTATAAACACAGGAGCCGAAAGCATGAGGTGTATTACTGGGAGTCTAAGATCTTTTGTCTGGGTAGTTAGAATCTTCTTTGAAAGGGTTAGATGTGGTTTTGCTGTTCCAGCTAAGTACCTGGCTGTAAGCTATGCTCGCTAGGGCACATTTTTGGCTTTGTTGGGCAATGTCAGCAAAAGTTCACTGTCTTACCACTCTTTTGCTTGCCTTTGAACCTGTCTATTTGATAAATTGTTACTGAGTCATATGTTCCCATGTTCTGAGTCAAGATAATATACTGCAGGCACTTGCAAAATTATCACATAACTATTTCGTAGTACTCTTGATCAGTGCAGCTGACAATTCCCCCTTTTTTATCCTTCTATCGAATGACTTGTGCAGTGGATGTTGGTGACTCTGCTATCGGTGGGGTGTTGAATCTGCTCCATGCTTCAGTCTGAACATTAAAGGCATGATCCAAAGTGCTGAATCCTGTCCCCTAAAAAGGGTCAATATCATGGATAGTTCCTTTCAGACGAAAGTCTGGGCTCATTGCCCTACTGATATCACAGCTACCGGCTGTCAATGGTTGTGTGAAGATTAAGCGAAATAAACCCATACAACACTTTTGCTAGTCTAATAAAATATTAAACAACTGTCTAATCAAATTTGAGAACCCACGAAGGCCTCTTCATAATATAGTCAAATGTAAGAGGGAGCAAGCCTCTTACATCTTTAAGAATTTTTCAGAAGAGAGAATTTTCAGCAGGTGTAACTTTCCTGAAAGTTTGTGTTCTGTTGTTGCTATTCACCCTCAAGTTGACTGCAATTTATGGTAAACCTATTTATTTGTTTAATTCCATTCATAGCTCACCTATCTCCTGGTAGGAATTCTAAATGCCCCCCCCCCAACTGCAAGTCCAAGGATGCCATATGATGTTGCCATGGCAATTAAAGTGGAATAAGTGGTATAACAATGTGTGATAGGACCTTATGGTAAGTGCTTGATAAATACGCATTTGGTGGCTATCTGGTAAAATGGTCATTAGATTCATACTCCTTTTACTGTGCTGCACTGTGCTGTGCTGAGTTTCCTTGTATGCATTTTAAAACACATTTGTTGCATACTGCTGATGTTGGCAGGAAGTAATTTTGCAAGTTTATCAACATAAAGAGTCATGATTAGTCAGAAGAGATATCTAGTCTAGCGACCTATTGCTGGCCAGCTAGATGGTTCCAGACACCACACAAGCATGGTATAAAGATGTTTTCTCATTTGTGACTTATGGGGGTCCCATTCAGCTGCTGTGCTCCTCCACGGATTTTGGCTTTGCTCTTTTTAAAAGCCAGGTAAATACCTAGTGGTCAATACCACATCTTGGAGTACGCAATCTGTACGTTAATGATGCTTTGTGTTAAATGCAACTTCCTTTTGTGTATTCTCAATCTATTTCTAATCAATTGAGCAATGTTTCATTTAGGTTCAATCAACATCTGAATATAGGGCTCTCAAATATCAGGGCTTGGCTTTGAGTCCAAGAGCATGGCACATCTCTCCCTCAGGCCTCAAGGCAAGGGGCAAGCATCTTCCCTTGAATTTAAAAGTATTTCTTTTAACACAGGCCCCCTATGGAATCTGCCTGGCCACTTTCTTGTCTCCCCCCTCAATGCTACTTAGACTGCTGCCAGTGCCAAGACTCAGTGAAAGGGAGCAGTCAACATGAGGCAACTCAGCTGCCTCAATATTTACTGCTTCATGAGTTGCTGAATACTGTATGTTATTTTAGGATTGTTGTGTTGTGGCTTTTTCTATGTTGCTATTAATTTCCTCAGTTCTGCTTCCACCATTCTCACTCTGCCCCAAATAGTTGGAGCCACAGTATAATCTGAGATGCATACGAGCTGCACCAGTGTTAGAAAAAGCATGGCACGAATGTCTTACTTTTTCAGTTTCATTTTGGCATTGAATTCCTTCCCTTTTTAATTTTGATTTCACTTTCCTCTATTTGTTCTAATCTTTCTCCTCCCTTAATTACTGATGAAACTTCTTCTCCTTCCCTTCTCTGTTTTTCTCTTTTTCTACTTCCCCACACCTGCCTGGGCCTTTTCCTTCTTTTTTCTCCTTCCTCAACCCCTCCCTCTGTCCTCTCCTCCTTTATCCATATCCCCAATCCTCCTGGCAACATATTCCCTTCTTTCTTTTCCCTATCTTTCTCTCCCTTGATGTTTTTTTTTCCATTCTATCCCTGCTTCTCCTAGCTACACTGATCACCTTCTTTCTCCTACCCACCCCTCCTGTCTCTCCATCTCTTTCTCCTTTGACCACCCAGCCATGAAACCATTACTGGGATATGCCAGATTCTCCTCATTTTAAACTAATGTCCCATTCAACTCAGTGGGGCTTGCTTCTGAATAGACATGCATAGATAGGGTTTCCCTACTGGCTTCTGTTGCCCTGTTGATCTGTTCTCATCCTCACGTTTTGTCTTTGATTTCTTAGGGCATGGGATGCTTGTGACCTGGCAACACTATCTGGGCAGGCACAGAGACATATGATTGTAAAACAGTTCTCATTTTCTCTTTCATATGTGTTCATGTATATCATTTATTTAAAAATAAAACTGCTAAACAACTTGGGTCTAGGCTATTTGAGGGCATTTATGAGCTCATTAGTGCTCTAAAATATTTTGAAGAAGCTCTTCTCTCTATCCCACCACCTTCTCAGGTTTGTTTGGTGGGAAGAAAAAAGAGACTCCTCTTAGTAGCTGCTCCTAAATTTTGGAACTCCCTTTCTAGGGAGGCCAGGATGGCTCTGTCCTTGATCCCCTTCTGCTGGCAAATCAAAACATTCTTATCTCATCATTCTTATTTTATGGTTTGTATATAGCATTTTAATGAATCATAATGTTTCTAACTTTATAAATTACTTGACTGTCTTTTAAATAACTTTTATATTTATACTTCTATTGACATTTTTGTATAGCTTTAAATCTATATGTTTTCTAATATGCATTGAGTTGAGATATAAAGGAACATAATAATGATAACAATAAGTAGTAGTAGTTGATCAACTGTATTGGGTATCCAGACCAAAGGACTGGCCTCTGAACTGGAATGTTATCCTGTATTGAAACTAAGAACATTTTCCTTTCCCAAACAATGGACTTGATTTACACAGAACTTAGGTGGGTAACCTGTAGCCCTTGATATGCAGTCAGAATACAGTTCCTGTCATTGCTCACTGTTAGCTATCTTTGCCAGAACTGAAGAGAATTGCAATAGAACAACATGTGGAGAAACACCAGCAGTCCTACTGTAAAGAACTAGTGCTTGGCCTGCAAGTCCATACATCTCTATGTATCTATTGTCTTAGAGATTTGAAATTTCCTTTGCCTATTAATTGTACAGGCCTTGATCTGTACTTTCAAAATTGTCTCTGCCTATCTTAGATTTTCAGTGTCTTCTTTAATTACCTCTAGTTTATTTAGCACCCGCTGCCAGTTTTATTAAAGAACAGAGACTTCCATGATTTATCATTGAAATTCCACTGATATTACTTCAGCTCTCATCAGCATTACAATTAAGTTCCATTCTGAATAGTTTTGTATTATTAGGATATTAATAACGATTAAATACTGGCCAGCATAATCTGTTATTAAATTAAGCAATAGGCCATGGCTGACTGATTGTAATAATGGATATAGTCCCATCTCTAGTGTACTGGGAGGCATAATGATAGCGATATTTTGAGGGGAAGGGATTAAAATCTGGCTAAGTGTATGAGCATGATGGCATTCATTATATACTCTGACAACATAATTGAGAAGACTTTGCATTTCCATTTGTAGGATTAGGATACACATAGAGACACATTCTCTAGCATACTAGGGATAGACCAGTCTTTTGGTTGCAACTTTTGAAGCACAAGTATACTTCTTTCAACATTATTTTGCAAATCCTATACATGCTGTTATATGCATTTCTGCCAAGGTACATATTTTTGAATATATTTAACAAATTTGTGCTATTTTGTATGCAGTTTCTCTTAGTGCGAGTATTTTTGTCCACACTTGTAATGCAATGCATACATTTTTGTGATTGAAGAACCTCACTATGGCGGGTTACACACCGCCATTAAAGTACGCGCGGAGTGCGTACTAGGGTTAGGGAGGTGCGGTGCTTCCGCACCTCCCTAACAATAATACGCACTCTGCGCGTAAAAAATGATGGCCGCTGTTCCAGACAGCTGTCGCCATGAGGACGTCATGGCCGCACTGCCTCTATACGGGGCAGCACGGACGTGACATCCTCGCTCCTCGCCAGGGTGCCTAGTGCGCCCTTAGCACGGACCAGGAAGGAGCTCCATTTCGGAGCTCCTTCCTGGTTTGCGGCGCCACTTTGCGTCATTGGGCGCAGCCTTCAGACGGCTGCGCCCAGCGAAGCAAGGAAGAAAGGGGCCAAGCGGCCCCTTTCTCCTCCTCCCTGCCGCCGCGGGGTGTCCTTGAGGCTTGAAGCGCCAAGGACACCCCTTTTCAGGCTGCGGGGAAGCGGCGTTTTGCCACTTCCCCACAGCCTGAAAAGCGGTTGATTGGGGCCTCAGCAGCTGCCGTTCTAGCAGCTGAGGCCCCAATACACCGGGGAAAGGGGCGGGTACAGCCCGCCCCAAATGGGCGGTCTGTAACCCGCCTATGAATTTTGGAGAAGCAAGGTAGCAGATCCCATCTGATCTTGAATGATGAGCAGGTTCTGCCCTGGTTAGCATTTGAATGGGAGACTGCCAATGAATACCAGGTGCTGTGGGCTATATTTCAGAAGAATGAAATGGCAAAAATAGGTCTGAGTCTTCCATGCCTAACAAAAACCTATGACATTCCTGGGATCACCATAAATTGGCAGGCAACTTGAAAGTACACACACACAGAGAAGGACTGGAAAGAATATTTCTAATTATCCATTCCCAGTTGAAAAAATTAGTTTCCTGACACTTGGGAAAACCTACTGGAAAGAATTATAGACCAGCAAGAATTTTGCAGTTTCCCTCCAGTATATGAATGTCTTAAAGTTTTGTGGAAGAATCATTCTTTGGGGCGGGGGGGGGGGGGGGGTTGAAGATTAAGAAAACAAAAATAATGACCACAGATGATTTAAATAACTTTAAAGTAGACAATGAAGACATTGAAATAGTACAAGATTTTCCATACTCAGTCATTAATCAAAATGTAAATTGCAGTCAAGAAATCAGAAGACAAGGAAGGACAGCTGTGAAAGAACTAGACAAAATCCTGAAATGTAAAGATATAACATTGAATACTGAATTTAGGATTGTCCATGCCATCATATTTCAATTTCTATGTATGGTTGTGAAAGCTGGACAGTGAAGAAAGCTGATAGGAAGAAAATCAACTCATTTGAAATGTGGTGCTGGAGAAGAGTTCTACAGATACTGTGGACTGCTAGAAAAACAAATAAACAGATCTTAGAGGAAATCAAACATAAAATCTCTCAAGCATCCAAGTTAACTAAACTGATGCTGGAACATATCATGAGAAGACATGGCTCATGAGAAAAGACAATAATACTTGGCAAAGTAGAAGATAATAGGAAAAGAGGAAGACAGTGTTCCAGATGGATAGACTCAATCATGGAAGCTATGGACCTCGGTCTGCAAGATCTGAGCAAGACAGTTGATGATAGGATGACTTGGAGGTCTCACATTCATAGATACATCATATGTTGGAGTTGTCTTCACAGCAGTTAAAAACAGCAACAGATTCTCAAATGTTTATTTGCATTCATTTTATTCATTTATTTATTGCACTTTTAAGCCACAACCAGAAATTTTGGGTAGAGTACCATTTTAAAAAGATGCAATAACAGAACAATAATGAGACACCAGGATTTAAACATTAGATATAACCAGCAGACATAAATAAATACCATAGAAATTAAAATTAAAATCATATAAAGCCAAATTGAATTGCAAAGAAGAAGAAGAAGAAGAAGAAGAAGAAGAAGACCACCACCACCAACAACAACAACAACACACAATCTCAACACCTCATTGGCAAGACAGCTTTACCTTCAATTCACACCCGCTTGCACCCCTGTGGTTTTATTGCAATGATGCCATAAAACAAATGAACCAGCTTCAATAGGAATTTCCCGCCCCCTGATTTGAATGGCTGATCGCTGGCCATTGTGAGAGATGAGACATCGTAATTATCTCACACTTTTCATGTGGGGAGAAAAGTAATTTTATTGCCCATCATTCTTCAGGCATGAGAAAAATTATTCTGTCATTTCCCAACACTAGTTCCCAGCACATGCACTACCATCTATAGGTCTTCCAGTTCTAGGAAGGTGCATAGCGGGCATAACAGCTGAAGCTGATAGAAAGCACTCCTGGCTGTCACATCTATCTGGGCTAACATGTGGAGTGACAGATCCAGAAGCCTCCCCCTCAAGCTGTCAACACAGTCTTTCAGGGGGAGGGTAACTCCACCCAGGGCTGGTTGACACACTTCTAAACCCAGGTTAGAACCTTTTACAGTAAGGGCATCTGTCTTGTCTGGATTCAGCTGCAATTTGTTTTTCCTCATCCAGCACGTTACCTTTTCCAGGCATTCATTCAGAGGAGACACAATAAATGGGTTCTTCACACTCTCAGAGGCTAATTTTCCCTAGCCAGAAACAGTTTATGAAGCTGGCAAGTTTATTCTTCTTTGCTTCTTATAATTGATTTCTTTACAATACTCAGAATTCACATCAGATAATTTAGAAACATTTCTGGCAAATGCAGCCTTTGCTTTCAAGCTGCTACTGAGAATCTCATGTCGATATTTGTGTCTACCATGAAATGAAAGAGAACTCCCAAAGTCCAAGATTAATTCCTGTGTGTGGCTTGGGTTATTCTGTCCTTGAGCCTACAGTATAGGTACACATCTGTGTAGGTATTTCTCTCCCCTTTCCTTTGCCAGTGATCTTTTATATGCCTTGCTATAGACATGGATGCTTGTCAGAATTCTGTTTTTAAGAGCATTTTTCTTCTCACAATGCAGAAGATGTTTTTAATCCAGGTGCATGAATTTAAAGCAGCTTAAATACACGAAACACCCAACAGGACAGCAGTACTATATCGTTACCAGTAGTAGAAGAAATACATGCTGCAGACAGATTTCAACACCGGTCAGATGACTGCTGTCAGGCCTTCCAGTCAGAAAACATTCTGCCTTCTATAGAGGCACAGAGTCAGAATTCTAGGAATGTGTTTACTCTACATCACAACTGTCTGGAAGCTACAGTGAAAAATGGACCTAAAGTACAACTTGGGGTCTTGAGAGTGAGCTCCTGAATTGAAAGACAGCCAAACATGTATATCATAAAATTCAATCTAAATTCAAAATCTCTCTATATTTTAGTGGAGTTTCATTTAGAGTAAGTGGGTTTCAAATGTTAGTGATTTGTTACAAACACATGATTCTACCATTCCCCCACCCACCTTCCATTTGTCCCCATAGTTCTCTGTGGGCAATGCATATGGCCAAATTTTACATGCTTATTCACTGTTTAGTTTATATTTGTCTAATTAAATTTGTCACATCAATTTGGGCCCTCTTTAGGCTCTACTATGATGCCACAGAAGGATCTGAGTACTAATTTGTTTCCTTCATACAGTAAATGCCAGCTCCTTCCACAGGAGGACACATTCCACTGGACAACTGGCCAAGCATAGCTAGCAGAGTTCACATGGTAACTGAGTTTAGATTCACACAAATGTATGGTTAATTATTTCTGTTGCTTATACCATGGGGGAAGGTTGTATTATGGATTTGAAGAAAGCCAAGTCCAGGAAAACAAACAAAAAAAAAACCCAGGGAATATGGGACTCATTTTCTTCAGTGCTAAAGAACATCACCAATAAACTGACCCATCTACAGCCCAGACGTAGGTATATAGCATGCAATCAGAGCCTTCAGAATACATTCTGAGTATATCCATTTAATAAAGAAGGGTAAGGATGTTAATATTTGACTGTTCTGTTCTGGCAAATGAGGATGAATATTTTCCATGGTTGTCTTTTTTTGCCAGGTGTTCACACATCCCAAAGTGCTCTAGAAAATTATTTTATATAGAAGAACCCATGCTTTTTTGCACATGGGCTTATGTTAACAACAAATAAACCTCAAATGATTCACTGTTTCCAGATAGGCAGATGTTTGTGTGTGTGCAAAATTTCTTTTTTTTTCTGTGCAACCCTCTCCCCCCCCCCCCCCAGCATTTTTGAACAACAAAAATCTTGCATATAAAACATCAAGTTTACACAACAAAACCACGGGACTCTATTTTGTGCAAGATTGCAATTTTTTGTACAATATTTTTTCCATAAGGTTTTTGATGTGGAAAACTGCCGTTTTATTCATAGAAAAGAGGAATCGTACACAAAATATACACAGGGATGGTTGGTAAACTGTTTTTTGTACAAAACTCCACAGCTGTCATGTAAAAATCCACACATCTCTATATTTCTGCCCAGGATAATTCCCCTCAAACAGTTCTGGATGTGCAAGTGCTACACAAAATTCTTGGCATTGTATTATTGTCCTCGACTACTTTCCCTTAGTGTCAAGAAAACCATCCCACCACACACCCAAATAGGAAACAGTGACCATTCTTAGTATGCATATAAAAAGGCCTTTGCTTCCATTTTCATGAAAATTTTATGTTAACATTTTCATTGCAGAGTCATTTGGAAACATTTCCACCTTCAGAAGGTATCTGTGAAATACTGAATTGGGATTTTTCAGCAATTCCTTTCCTTTTATGGCTGCCGCAGTCTGCACCACAGGGCTTCCAGACTTTCTGAAGCAGGTTTTCAGGACATAAGTGTTGGCAGAGAACGAAGGGAACATTCTGAAAATAATATCCCACATAATTCTGTTGGTGGAAGATACCTATCAATCAGTGAGTGAACACCAGTTCAATACCACCCAATAGGATTCTAAGGAAGGGAAGACTTCTTTTAGGGTGGGAGATCTTTCCTGTAGATGTAGCTCACGGAATCCTATTGTCCCTTGCATGGCAACCAACAGAGGTCCAAATGGGCATGGGTGAAGATGCTTTCTGTCCACTTTATAAGCTGCAGAAAATTTATACCAATTTTTCTTTTCAATAATGGACCCATCTGCTATTCCATAATCTTCTGAAAGAACTGATAAAATTGCATCAACAAGGAATATACATTAAACTGTTTCTAACTCAAGGCCTAAATCTAATCGTTAGACTACTTTGGCTACTGTAGCCAAGACTAGCAACTGGCTTTAAAACTGGGTTTGTCCTACAAGATGAAATTTCATGGTTTGCCTAAAAATGGTTGTTGTGTAACTTCAAGTCATTTCTGGCCTATGATGACCCTAAGGAAAACCTACCATGGTTTTTCTTGGCAAGATTTGATCAGAAAGGGTTTGCCTTTGCCTTCCTCTGAGGTTGACACGAGTCTGATTTGCCCAAGCTCACCTAGTGGATTTCTATGGCCGGCCAGGGATTCGAACCCTCTTCTCCAGAGTCCTAGACCAGTGCTGAAACAACTACACAACATTGCCCTTCTTGTCTACAAATATCCCCTGATATTCTAATGATTTTTGACAAAAAATATTTTACACAAATCTTTTATCAGAACTGAGGCCTTTTTTTCTGAATACAAATCCTCAAATCCTCTAGCCATCTTGCTTTGTGTCCTGTAGGCTGGGAATTACTGGGAATTTTTGTTCCTCAAAAGCTAACATTTCCAAGTTCTGACCTGTATCTTGAGTTCACTATGCATAATGGATAATGTTCATTTTACATGTTGCTGGTGATAGGGCTTGTTTTTATATGATAGGAGATGTCAGGGTGTGATCTTCCAGTAATGGCAGACAAGAAGCTTGTTAGACCCTTCTCCTTCATTATGATTCTCTAGTTAGTGTTTTTAGAAAGTTGTTACTAAACAGTTAAGTCAGGATACAAAGTTTTGGATTTAATCAGTTCTCCTCTACATTTAACCTCATAATTCAAACACTGTGATTTTGTTTTCTAGAAAAAAAAACTTTGTACTGTATAGAGTTAGAATGTCATGGACAAGTTCTAGGAATGATTTCACAAAATCACTTTGTTGTGTGAAACCTGAATGTTACTTTGTTGTGACTTCCCATCTCAAAAATGAGTGTATGCTTTGTTTTTCAATCTAAGAGTAGACTGTTATGCTTTGATGATCTTTCTCCCATGTTCATCAATATACATATTACTGTTATGTGTGCATTTGTGCCAAACTAAGGGGCTATACAGGCCACCCCTTTCCTGGCTGGATCAGGGCTGCAGCAACCTCATGCCATGGCCCAGATCTGGCCTCTGGAGGGCACAAAAAGGAGCTGCAAAAAGTGGCTCTTTTTTGCACTCTCGAAAAGGCGCCATAGGTGTGGCATCGTGGCTGTATGGTGCCCCTTTGGTGCTGCATCATCTGGACGCAGTACTGGAAGTGCGTCGTGATGGTGCGTGACGTTTGGAGCGGCACACACCATCATTGCGTCTTGGGGGTGGAGTTATGGCTTGCATTGTCAGGATGCTGTGCCCTGACTCCACCCACAGGCCAGCCTTTCAGGCCGGTCTGTATAGCCCCTAAGCCTCTTTGTAGCTCATGGGTCTTGTAGTATCAAATAAGTGCATTCAGGATTGGGGCCAAAATGATAGATATAGTGATTTAAGTCTTTTAGGAAAAGATATATTGTTACTACAGTACAGTACAGTACTACAGACATAGATTTGCCTATCTTCTCTTATTTAACACCCAAGTGCAATCCTGTTAGACTTGTTTTTGCTAGGTTTTCCCAGCCAGAGATCTCCCTGGAAGCCAAGATAACAAAACGTAGACTGGCCTACTTTGGACATATCATGAGAAGACATAAATCATTGGAAAAAAACCAATAATGCTAGAAAAGGTGGAGGAAAGTAGAAAGAGAGGAAGATCACATGCTGGATAGATGGATTCTATTAAAGAAATCATGCGTATGAGTTTGCAGGAGTTGGGCTGAACAGTGGAGGACAGGGGGTCTTGGAGATGTCTCATCAGCCAATGGTTTGAGATCAACACAGAGGCAGTTAACAAAAACCATGCAATAATAAACTTAAGCAGGCAAAAAGAAAAGCATTGCCAAAAGAGAAATGAATCAGAAAACATCAGTATTTTGAGTCTCATTTGGAATTCAACTATTCTTTCACATCGTGAATGATAATCACAGCATGGTGTGATGGTTTGAGTGTTGGACTAGGACTCTGAAGAACTGGATTCAAGTCCATACTTGGCCATGGAGAACCATGGGTGGCATTAGGCAAGTCACAGTCTCTCAGCCTCAGAGCAAGTTAAAGGCCCCCTCTGAACAAAACCTGCCAAGGAAAACCCATGATAGGTTTTCCTTAGAACCACAATAAATCAGAAATGACTTGAAGGAACACAACAACAATAACACAGATTGCAGCCACAACAAACCAACTCCTTCTCTGCTTTTTGATCACTGTGTTTGCCTTGTGAAAGAATCCAACTTTTCTCACTTTGTTTAAAGGAAGGGTAGGGAGTCTTTCTTGGCATCACAAGTTTTACATTACCATGTAATATTAGGTATATATCCACAAGCAGCTGGCTGAGTGCTATTTAAGCTGGGTGCTGAACTAGGCACAGACACTGACAGGCAGTAGTTATGCTGCTCTTATCTTTTTTCCTCCATGTCACTGATAATGATACTGTAATTCTCAGCAAACTGGGGTCCTTTGGCTGTATTTTGACAGCAGGCTTTTTATTCCTCTGGCCTGCACTGTTCTCTGCCTATATTATTTCCACCGGAGAGTTCTTTCCAACTATCATCCTTTCATTTCTCTTTTGAAATCATTGGAAACAAGTCCTACCTCTACCCCCCTTTATATTTTCTTATACTTTTGTTTTTCTTTGCTTTTAAATTTCACTAGTGTGTATTATTTGAGCTAATGGCAGTCTTTCTCTTTTTGTGGTTAATGTGGCTAAGAGATTTTTAAAGAAGCTGATCCACTGGTTGGTTTACACAACTACACATGAGGCAGTAGCCCTGCCTTCCCTACAATTTCCATCATCATCACCCACTGGACATTGACTTGGGGCTGATGGGAGTTGTAATCAAAGATATCTGGTGTATACAGGGTTAGATTAGGCTGTTGTATCTTTACAGAGGGTGATTATGGACTTCCATTTTTCATGTGGTAAACTACCAGAGTGAGTATATAGCTATGTGTTAGGTTGGTTGCCTGGACTTTTCTGTCAGATGGTGAAAATCTGATCCCAATGATGTTATCACTAATAGCTGAAGCAGGGTGTGATAATATTCTCCTTGCCACCAGACAGACTGTTAGAAATGAGTAGTTTACCACTTTCATAGAAAACAGTGTCATACTTCTATTTAAAATAAAGGATCATCCATTATTAATTGTGATTATAGGCCAACTAGTTTGTCCTGCAAACAACAGATCAGAAGATTTGAGCACAGTGATGTCATTTTTGGCAAAGCAAAGGCACTATGAGGTAAATTTCTCCACTATGACTGTATAGTGAACTTTCAGTTGAATGTGTCCTATGATTAAACCCACTAAATTCCTACCATGGAGAACATAGATGGTTTTTAAGATAAATCCTTTTCTTATTCTGCACCCTGGTGGCAGAGTGGTTTAATGCCTGTACTGCAGCCATTCATTCACAAACCACAAGGTTGTGAGTTCAATCCCAGTCACGGGCTCAGGGTCAACTCAGCTTTGCATCCTTCTGAGGTCGCTAAAATGAGTACCCAGCTTATTGGTGGCAATTAGCTTACACATTGTAAACTGCTTAGGGAGTGTTGAAGTGCACTGGTAAGTGGTATAGAAATATACTTGCTCTTGCTATCATATCATAATTGCCAAATTTTGGGCTAAATGTTGCAGTGTTGAATTTTCTTTAAATCTTCTCCCTGCTATAGTTCCTATGTTGTTATTGTTGTTGTGTGCCTTCAAGTTGTTTTTTCTGACTTATAGTGAATCCTAAATGCTTTTGCAAAGTTTTTTTTGCAAGATTTGTTCAGAGGAGATCTGTCATTGCCTTCCCCTGAGGCTGAGAGCATGTGACTTGCCCAAGGTCACCCAGTGGAATTTCATGGCTGAGCTGAGAGTCAAACACAGGTCTCTAGAGTTGTAGTCCAGCACTCAAACCACTATATCATGCTGGCTCTTTACAACATCTCAAAACTAGCTCCAGAAGACTTTGTGTGCTCCAGAGCAGGGGTCCATTCACACTACTCAAGTATAGCATTATGATTCCACTTTAATTGAACTAGTTCCATCCTATAGAGTCTTGAGTTTTGTAGTTTGATGAGGCACCAGAGCTTTCTGGTTGAGAATTCTAAATGCCCCTCCAGTGGTAGGAAAAGGCAAACTCCCTCTGAACAAATCATGTCAGGAAAACCCCACGAAAACTTCATCTTAGAGTCACTGTAAGTCAGAAATCTTCCCCCAGTTTCTATGGTTGCTGCCATTTTTCAAACAGAGGTCCACTGAATCCTACACTATTTGTGTGTTCAGAATATTATTTTGTCTCCTGCCAGATTTCAAGAAATTTCTTGTATGTGTTTATGCTTGCTTCTGACCATAACAAAGATTCTATCTATCTCGTATGTGTTAAGTAGTAGTGGGGATGGGGAAAATCGGCTCTTTTCAGTTTTTTCTGTATTTAGTTAAAAAAAAAGAAATCCCAATAACCTGAAGCTCTTTCTAATCCAAATATGAAATCAGCAGATTTTAATAATTTCTTCTAAAACAAACTGAAGTGAAATCCCCCCCCCCATTTGCACCAGCTCAGTTCAACAGGGATAGTGAAACATGGTATGGCAAGCACTATGTTGTATCTGTCTGCCATATAGATGTCAAAGATGAGGAGCCAAAGAGACAAAAGAAATGACAGCTGAATTGAACAGTGGCATTGCTGAATACATAGATCTTCAAAACCAGACATTAATGAGGAAAATTGCATAAAACTCTGATCCTGAGCTTCTGACACAGTGTTCTACCTCTTTGTAGCATATTTAGTACAGTATTGCATTTTGAAAGTGTGTTTAAGTGTTCTTTTTTTCATTCCTTGTGTTTACAAAGTACCTGGGTGAGAATCATGTGGTTGTCCAGATGTTGTTGGACTGCACCTCCCAGAAGCCCTAACCATCTTAGCAAATAGCTTAGCCAATGGCGAGGAATGCTGGGATTTGCTGTCTAATAACATCTAAATGGTCAGATGATTCCCACCCCTTGAACATAGGAAATTGTTTCCCAGATATTTCCTGTTTCCAATAGCCAACACAACAAGAAATAACCACTCATTCCAAAACTCAGCCCTTCATCAACTAGTTTATCTAATTTCTGAAATTAGCAATAAGTCTTAAAATGGTGGGACACTGTTTACACAGGAAACAGAAGAGGCATGTTATTCTCTTATCTTTCCCCTTTTGAGATTAAATTGAATGTCTTCAGCAGCTTTCCAATTCTGGCCAGAATAAATACATCCTACTTTGCTAAGTGTACTTCACTCACACGTCATTAATTACACATTTGGCACAGTTGACGGTGTTTGGAATGTCAAGAAAATGGTATGCCCCCTCTTCTAATCTGTAGGAAGAATATAACGGATGGGGTTTAATTAATACAAAATATACTGTATTTGCCTACAACATTCCTTCAATACCATGGTTTGTGGTTTATGTTTCCATCTCTGTAATGTTAGCAAGATATTAATGTATGCATGAAAACCAACAGCCAGAGCTAATCACAATCTATGCTGTTCTGCTATGTTAACTACTTAGGAGCAGCAGTTCAGGTGTCCATTCTACTTTGTATAAGTGTGTAAGATCTATTCTGAGTTCCTTCTGCCAAGTGTCCTTTGTTTTAAAAGTTCCACATGTTTAACTGCTTCAGGAGGTCTAACGGTCTGGGGAAAAAATTAAAACAAATCATTCTGTCCCAGTCAAAACATCCTCTGGCTATTCAGGATATTTGAAAAGTTCCTAAATATTAGGATGACTTCCTAACTAAGCACCATGCGTACTTATTTTCCATGAGTCTGTCTAGTCTTTCAAAGTTAGCCTCTTGGCCATTATATCTTTTACTAGTCTGATTCTGCATCTAGTAACATTAATCAGATCATTACAGCAATGACCTTTGTCACGAGGTTACTATGATGGAGGTACAAGACAGAGTCTGCAAGATTACTTCAACAGTATATTGCAGTTAAATTTTGTTGATTTTGAAGATTGTAAATCAGTTTACACATTAAAATATGCCTGGATAGAAGCAAGAACAACAACAATAACCCACAGCACTTATTACCAACAACATTTTAAAAGTCTTACCATTCATTGGGTGCATGGGATGTGGTGTGTAGGGGGATAATTTTGCCTTCCATCGGTGGGAACTTGCTTCTACAATATAGGAGCTCCAATTGTCTTTCTCCCAGTTCTCTTTCCACCATCAGGTGAAAACTGTTTTTATTCAGGCAGGCTTTTGAATTATTATTATTATTGTTATTGTTATTTATATCCCACCTCTCTGTGGAACACAACCGGGGCGGCTTACAGTTAAAATGATATAGGTCCATATCCCACCTTCTGTGGGATATGTGTGAAATGTGTAGTGTGACTATATAGTGGTGAGTTGTATTTTTAAGCTTAAGTTTAAACATGTATTTTAACTGGGAGTTTTTTGGTCATAATTTTTGGAAATAATAATATAATTTAATTGTTTTTAAATTTTTTGTAAAATAAGATTTTAACTTAATCTTGTTTTAAATTACTGTAAGCAATCCCATCTCAGGAGAAAGGAAGGGTAATGTGTATTTGTGTGTAGGTAAAGGTTTGTCCCTAGTCATAACCAATTGTAGGGGCTGGTACATTTATTTCTGTTACTAAGCCGAAGAGCCAGTGTTGTCTGAAGATAACTCTGGTGATCATGTGGCCAGCATGACAGCACTGAATACTGTTTACTTTCCCACCAAAGTGGTACCTATTTATCTACTTGGATATGTGTGCTTTCAAACTGCTAGGTTGGTAGAAGCTGGGACTACTGATGGGAACTCACCCCATCATGCAGCACTTGGGCCTCAAACTTCCAACCTTACAATCATCAGAATTGGTGTCTTAACCATTAAATCACCACATCATCTCTTCCTCCCTCCCTCTATATATTTAATAAGTGTGTGTGTGTGTGTGTGTGTGTGTGTGTGTGTGTATAAAATATGTAAGTGTAAGACGATTATCAAGTTCTTAAAATAAGTATTAATCAGTTAATGAAATTCAAATAAAGGAATGATTCTAAAGAAAATGCATTTTTTCTTTGTGTGGAGACCATTCAAATCCCAAGGCTTTGATCCAATCCAGTGGAGTCCCAAGATGCACATGATGCTTGCAACTTTTGTAAGTACTTTTTATTCAAAATAATGGGCATATACAAAATGTCTACCCAAATTATGAGGGACTCCATTTAAACCACTTGATCAATTCATCAACTTTTATGGATATTCACATTGTATTCACAATATCATTACATGGCCTTGGGAGTCAGGAAGAAAAAAAGTGATTCTGAGCTGGGTATGCAGGACTAGTCCTTGAGTCTGTTTGAAGACGCAGCGGTGGAAATGAAAAAGTGTGAAGAATATTTTTCTCATTGATGTTTCCTAACACTTGGGAAGCTTCTCTTTCATTTTTTCCTCCAGAGCCTTTGGATATTCTTTTCATCCTTAACAATAAATTTGATTCTATATTAAAATAGTAAATGTGGATCTCCACCTCACACATACATTCTTGAATATTCTTTTAGTAGAAGAGTAGAAGAATCCATTTTAGGATCTTGTTCGGTTGTGTTGTTGATAGATTTATTTCTACATATCATGTTTAGGATGATGTGGAAGCTGATTTCTGAATGTGACCTTCCCTTTCCCTCTAATGGTGCTTATAGAAAGAGTGATGTGAAATTTCCTAGGGGCTTGGTGGAGTGATTTTACCTCCCTCTCCCTGAGAATCCTTCTTTTTCTGAAAGCTGATGGATGAAGGCAGGCCATGTGCACCCGAAGAGGAGGGCATGTTCACTAGAGTCTGAATCCTTGGTGAACCCTCCTCTAGCATCTCTAATTATAAAAACATTACAGTTGTAACAGTTGCTGGCCATGAATTATTCTGACAATGTTTAACTTGCAGATAAGAAAACCACAATCAGCCTGTCACATATTCCCCACTAACGAGGTTAGCATCAGTCGAAAAAGAAAGGCAGTTTCACCAAGCAGTGGCTTGCTGTCATAAATTATAGGTATCCAGCATGCATCACAAGGAAAGGAACAGTCAAATAGCATGGGACTCTGTTATACATTCTGACAGTGACAGAAAAACACCATTCTGCAGTGTTTAATCTACCATAGCTTGTTTATTCCCTTTTCCCATCGATGCCAGTTTGAAACATTTGGCAGTGCATTTTGCTGCTATCTGCAATTAACACAAGTATCTATTTAAAACTTGGAAGGAGGTTGCCTTTGATTGAAAGCCTTGGCCTCTCTCATCACAGGCAACAGAATATGGGGTTGTCACAGAAGGCCTGGTCTTATTTTGTTCCTTTGGGGGGAAAATACTACATTTATGTGATTTTCTTGGGTTTGCTACTAATAAACTACACAATTATGTGCAAAGTGAACAGGGAACAGGCCATAATGATGTTCGAGTAAAACTAAAACATTTCCCCAGGAAAATGTGATGATACAATCTGCTGCCTCAGCTTTTTAGTTTTTTGACAGAAGACACACCTGTGTGACTGGCAACCCACTAAGCTAAGTGCAACCAGACTGCCAGGAATTTGATAATCCCTTTTGATTTTGCAGCTCCAGGAAGCCAAAATTGGATGTTTATTGAATCCTCCCTTGGCTGCCCATACATGCCAGGTCAGCAGCATTTTGTTTGGTGGGTCACTAACTGTGCAAGCTGAATGTAAGTTGTCTTTCCAGAAATCATAGAAATCCGCATCCAAAACAGAAAAAAATATCTTTTCTTCTTTTTCTTCTTTTTTGTACTGTTGCAAGTGTAGTCTTTGATATGCAGAATTGAATAGATGAATTCTGATTATTACAACAGCAACAACAAACCCTAGCTACAGGTGAAATGTGTTACCAAGGAATATTCACTGTGCATTGCTTCCAAATATCATTCTACTGGGTTGTATGTTGTTTTTGTCTTTATGGAAAGTACACTAAGCACAAGAGTCAGTTCAGACCTTGATTTAGTATTTCAGGAATAGGGATGTAATTCTTTACTAAATTAATTCTTGAAGGAAGCAATGAGTACTTTAAACAATTTTCTTAGTCCTGCAAGGAGGTCTTTGAAGACTGTCCAGTTTTCAAAGACCATTCACCATTTGATATTTATTCTGTGCAAAATTTGCTCTTTTTTTTGCACATCAAATAGCATTTTCAGTGCAGGAAGCAGCATTGCTGACCAACTAGGGAGATAATGAGACCAGACACAGAGAACTGGGTTATGAATGGGCAACTTTATTTAACATAACCTGGTTAACTGTTTTCTTCAAGTTCTGCAAAAAATGGGGGATCAACGTAGTGGCTGGGGCAGGTGGTAAGCTCCTAAACCACCTCCCCAGCCTCTCCTTGGTGAAACACTTGAGCCCCAAGGGCAACCCAAGATTGTGTTGCACCCAGCCAGTCTGCATCTGGAATGCCAACCCAAGATCCACTCACTTAACTCACAAGACTTGAGTGAGGGTTTATGTCTTAGGCCAGCTCCAAGGCAAGTCTCTTTCCCTACCCTTTTAGTCTCAAGACCTAAAGAGGCAGTCCCAGAGAATTAACAGCCACCCAATAGGGTTACATAGGTGTTCAGCGAGCTATTATATCTCCCCCAATATATGCCAGGAAATCTATTTATGACCACACCCTAGCCAATTATCAATGTCCCCAAACAACAGTGTGGGATAGGCAAAAAACCTGATGTAGAGGCCAGAAGGTGGGCCAAAGAAGCAAAGGAGGGAGAGCGCAAGGGCAGGCAGCCTCCAATAATCTGGCCCCCACCCCTGCATCTCTCCAAATGCGACACAGGTATGACATGCTTCTTTTACTTGCTGGTCTCTTCTCCCCAGGGGCCAGCAAAGTCCTATCCCCCGATCACACTTGATAGGGGGCTAGGCATTATAAAAATGTTTCTCTCCAAAAATGCTATCTCTCCCTAAAATGTGAAATTTTGTCCCAAAGAAGCCCCCAAATGTGAAATTGTTCATCATTCCAGGATTCTTCTTGTCAGGATTTATTAACTCTCCAGGAAAAAAATTGCCATTTTAGTGTGTGTGTGTGTGTGTGTGTGTGTATTACACACACACACACACACACACACACACAGAGTTGGCCTTCTATTTTTGGAGGGGATTCGTTCCACTGCCCCCCCCCCCTAAAATGGGGGCTCACACTTACTCAAGCTCCATAGGTTTGAATGGAGCATGCCCTTGTGTGAGCGGCAAGGGTGTGCGCGCCATTGCAAACAGTAAAGGTTGCCCCTCTGTGTATATTCAAGGGCATGGATCCCAGATCCATGCATTAGGACTGTATATATATATACACATCATTTTCTGAATAGAGACATTCTATTCCCTATTCAGAAAAGGAGCAGTGTGCTTTTTATTTTTATTTTTTGAAAGCGAATTATTGGATACTAAGGATATGCTTGTCCTATGCAAGGACAAATTAGGCAAGGACACAGTGAGCAAAGTGACACTCTCCAGGTGTTGTTGTTGTTTTTATATGCTGTCAAGTTGATTTTGACTTATGAATGAGAGTGTGAATGAGACCTCCAAAACACCTTAGGTTCTGTAGACCCAGGGCTATGGCTTCCTTGATTGAGTCTACCCATCTGGAATTCAGTCTTCCTTTTTTCCTTCTGCCTTCCACCTCACCAAGCATTATTGCTTTTTATGTATCTTGTGAAAGACGTCTCTTGTTTTTCCTTTTTTGTCACCTTTTATTTCTCGGCATTGATTATTATAGTAGTTTTCTTTGTCTCTGCACACAAGTCATTGAACAGTTGCATTCTTGATTCTGACTTTATATCTGGCTGCATCTACACTACAGTTAAAGCAGTTTGAGTCCACTTTAACTGACATGGCTCAATTCTATCAAGTTCTGGGATTTCCCTTCTCTGTCAGAGAGCTCTGATGCCACAACAAACTACAAATTCCAGGATTTTATAGGGTGGATCCAAACTGTATTAATTCTGCAATGTGGCAGTAGCCTTAGGGGCTGTGCAGACCACCCCTAAAGGGCAGCCTGCAGGAAACTCTATTTTTGCCAGATTTGGGGGGGGGGGGAGGCACAGCAACTACATGCTATGGCCCTGATCTGGCCTTTCCAGGGAGCGAAAAGGAGCTGCAAAAAGCGGCTCCTTTTTGCACCCTAGAAAGGGTGTGATAGCCACAGCGCTGCAGCTATATAGTGGTGCGGCGTGCAACATCATGGTGCCCTGGGGTGGAGCTGGGGCATACATCATGGAGAAGTATTCCCCAATTCTGCTCCGCAGCCTGCCTTTCAGGCTGGCATATAAAGGCCCTTAGTTACCTTTTCCTTTTGCTTCTTATCAGTCTTTAACTGTTTGAAGAGTTTCATTTGTCATTTGTTCAAGCTTCTCCTTCTTTTGTCTACAGATGTGTTGGACTACAGCTCCTGTAATTCCCCATTCCACAGAACTGAGTGTAAGAGATCCAATGAATCTGGAGGGTCATAGATTGTGGGGATGCTAATGAATATGCTAACATGGCATATAAATATGTAATACACTTGCCTTACAGCAGGATTTTGTGGGGATGCTAATGAATATGCTAACATGGCATATAAATATGTAATACACTTGCCTTACAGCAGGATTGGCTTTGCAGATGTTTTGGATTAAATCGCTCATAATCCCTTACTGATGACTATTGGCTGGGGGTTCTGGGGACTGAAGTTGAAAACATCTGGAAGGGGAAAAGTTGCCCACCCCAGTTTAGATGGCCAGAAGGTCATTTTCAAATTCATGTACAAAGGGGTGCCTACTGAAGTATATCCAGGTGAATTGGGCAAAACTGTATTCTAAACCTAGCATTTTTTGGATTTTGGCAGCATTACTAATCACTTATTTATTTAAAATGTTTACAGGATATCTTTTTAATGCAAAAGATGTCACAAAGCAGCTTTCATGAAGAATTAGAACACGATTCATAGAATTATAGAGTTGGAAAACACCACAAGGGCCTTTCAGTCCAAACCCCAATTATAATCAACACAACAAATTCAGCTGACCCTACATTTTCATGGGGGATCTCTTCCAGACTCCCCACATAAACAGAGGCTCACGCATATTCAAGCCCCATAGATTTGAATGGGGTGCCCAGGCCATGCGCACCACTGGACGCAGGTAATTGAGGGCGTGGATTCGAGATCCATGAGTTAGGAGGAGTGACTATACATTCCATAGTATCATAAAATACTAAAACATACCAACTGTATGAAACTAACCATAGCAGTAAAAATGCAGTTATAAGCTAATACACTATGCAGAACAAAATCCATGCTCTACATTACTTTTAGAAAATCATATTGGATGTAGGAGGCACATTGTCTTGACTTCTACCAAAATTTCTGATTTCCCCAGCTGGAGAATTCCTGGAGAAATCTAGACCTCCTGCTAGATTTCAAAACATGTCCTGGGGTCAGTGGACTAGAAGCAAAGGGAGTGAAGCAGATATTGTAACCAGACTGCCCTACATGTGTTGGCCCATTTTATACCTAAAATGGTGAGGATGTGAGATAAGTTTATGAAAAGATGAATGAGCTTCTTTCATTTTCCCATGTGAGTTCAGGTAGAACGTATCAGAAAAGATTATGAGGAGATGATGATGACGACGATGACAATGTTGTTGTTCATTTGTTGTTGTTGTTTGTTTGTTTGTTTTGGGATTTCTTGGTGAATGTTTCATGACTCTTTTCTTGTGCAAAAATCTTGGGTAGTTTTGCAAAATATAACATTTGTGCATTCCCTGCCCTCTACGAAATACAACATTTTTGTGAAAAATACAACTCTTTTGTGCTTTTGCTGATGAGAAAAACATTGATCCTTTTTGCTCCTGCAAAGGGGCAAAAGGTCTCATAGGAGTTGACCTTTCTTTTGCAAGGGTATCTCAGTGTATAGAGACACCCATTCCCACTGAGGAGGAGAGAAACTGTGAATGCTTTTAGGCCTCTTAGAGAAGGGGAATTAAATGGGTTGCATTGCTTCCTTTACTTTCCTTGCTTTCTGCAGTTATTCCCAGACTGAAAGGAGGTGAACTGTGAAAAACAACTGAGGCTAAAGGTATAAGATAGGAAAGTGTAGGACATTCATTACTGTTCCCATAATCTCTTTCTCATGTGAAGAATTGATTCCCTCCCCTCACCTCTTAAGTTCATATTTCCTTGATTGATTATTTAGCATCTTCAGTGCTTTACTTTGGGAACTACCCAGTGCTCTCCATGTTGGTAGATATCAAATTCCTGTAGCCCTAACCAGCATAACCAATGGTGATGGATGTTGGGAGCTCTAGTTAACAACATGTGAAGGGCTAAGCATTCCCTTCCTGGCTTTTCTAGTGGGACTCTGCTGGAGGTGTCAAAGTTTCAGATACATTTGAAATGTGGGACATTTGTAGGCATATCGATCCCTATTGGCTTTGAAACAATTTTTTGTATAAAGAAAGTACAGTTTTAAATGATATTTTAAGAGGATGTAACACACACATACACAAAAATAATGAGTCAAAAAGATATAAAATTAAGCAGGTACATGTTTGAATGAATATAGAAAACAATTGCATGCAATGACAATTTATTTTTCTTTTATCCATGACCTTTCCCATGTTTCTGAATTTGAAAGTCTGTGTGGAGGATAGCAATAAAACATTAGTGATGTGTTGTATGCAGATTTTCAATTTATGATGGCATTACTTGTGGGAATCTATGATTAATGATCTCCCACAAACCTGTTTCATACATAAAGGACAAGCTTGCGTGATGCAAGAGAGAGACCCATTGTGAGCTAGATAATGAAAATTAATAAGAAATGGTATTGCAAAAAGCTTGTGCAAGATGTTTTGCTACCTGACACACAACAGAAAATTTTGTCCTTCCATAAGTCAAGGTGTGTTATACCCAAAGCCAGTCACATTTGACATCTGAGGCACAACGTTTCACAAGCACCTCTTCTTTGTCCTGGTAGTAAAAAAAATTAAACCTGAATGAATTAAATTGGGGAAAAAACCTGCTACTCTTTCATGACATTCAAAATCTGCTGCTTGAGGCAGCTGCTGAAAATTAATGGTAGGGATGGCCCTATAACCACATTAACTTGGTGAATGTGGTTTGGCTCTTAGCAGAAGAGAAGATGTATCTTATGGAATAAAATAATGGTTCTATTTTAAGTGTGTGTGTGTGTGTATGCACACACACACACATGTTCCTTCAAGTTGCCTCTCAACTTATGGCAACCTCATGAATTTCACAGAGTTTCAATTGGCAAGGAATCCTCAAAGGTGGTTTTGCCAGTTCCTTCCTCTGAAATACAGCCTACAGCACCTGGTATTAGTTGGCAGTCTCCCATCCAAGTACAAATCAGGGCTGACCTGATTAGCTTCCAAGATCAGACAGGATGTCAACCATTTTATTTTATTTTATTTTATTTTATTTTATACCACATTTTAAAATATGAGTAACACCCACACCCTCTCTCTAACAAAAAGTGTAAAAGTAACAGAAATACCTGTAACAATATTTTGAGATGGAGATAAGAAAGGAACAATGAGGTTACATTTCAAACCAACATGGATTACTTTATTTGTATAATGAATAATGGGTTTTAGTTACTGCTGAAGTTACTTTTAAAGGGCATTTTAAAGGCTTGTCCCCCTCACCAAAATAATAAAAATATCAGTAAAATAACTACCCACAAACAAGTAACACAATGAGTTACTTTTTAACATGTTGTAAATAAAGGCAATGAATTACTTTCAAACATAATGACATGTAATGGGAACAAACTACTTTCTAAGCTACTTTTTATAGCCAGTGTTTGAAGAGTGTGTGAATCACAGTCATGTTGCCAGCGCAGTCAGCAGTGGAAAACTGAGAAGATATGCAGCAGAACTCCTGGCTAAAGAGCTGCCCAGGTTCTTTGAACACCCTTGTCCAAGTTGTCACTTTCAAGTGGTGTGCACTACAAATCTGACCATCTGCAGCTAGAAATTAGATTGTTGATTTTGTACGTTTTTGGAACATTCCACATAAGGGAAGATGGCTGGATTTCCCAAAGAACATTTATGAAGGAGTCAGCAACAAACTGCGTCACTTGAAGGCATTGGGTATTCTATGTCAATGCTATGGTTTCAAACTTTAAGACTAAGATGTTAAAATTTGCTCCATCTAATCCAGATGCTATTCAATCTTGGAAGTTTAGCAGGGTCAGCCCTGGTTAGTACTTGGATAGGAGTTCACCAAGCAATACCAGGTGATCTAGGCTATATTTCAGAGTAAAGAACTGGTAAAACAACCTCTGAGTATTCCTTGCTTAAGGCATTGTCTGCATGGGCCAAAAAGCCTGTCCCCTTCACCCCCATTTTGGCATTGTTCTGTTCAGACTGGTTCTGGGGCAGACAGTCTGGATGAAGTCCATCATGCTCCATGCCAGAACCAGAGTATACAAACTTTAACATGGAATAAAAAAAGTTGCTTTAGATCTTTCAGGAAGAACTGAAGAGCTCTGCTTCCATGCCATTACAGCTTTCTGCACAGATGTCCCAATGAGTCTGGTGTGCCTGCCACTGCTTCAGATCACTTGTTTTGAGGTCAGAATGAGGCACCCAGCATATGACTATTTTTGGGCACTTTCTTCTGACCTCAGAAGCAAGCAACCCATGATGGTTGCAGATGCATCAGGTGCCCAGCAGGATGCCTACGCAGATAGCTACCACAGCATGGAATCAGAGGGTGCGGTAATGAGGGCAGGCCTAGTCAGTTGGTGGGCCTCCTTGAAACTCCAGGCTGCCCCTGGAGTATCTTGGCCAATGCAGACAAGGCCCAAGAAAACCCTGTGAAAAATTCATGGGATTGTCATAAGTCGACAGGTGACTTAAAGGAGACTTGAAGGCATGGGCATGAACACACACCTACACCCACAATGGTGGCATAAACAACCTTGCTATTTAGGTTCACTAATAGTTAATTAAAACATAACCAAGCTTTTTCAGTTAATCTTCCAAACTCTGTCCCCACTTCTCACATTACATGGGTGAAGGGTTCATAGGATGTGGTTCCCTTACCAGTAGACTTCCAGAAGTTAAACAAATCGATCAGTCTGATAAGAGCCAGGCTGATGAGGTGGCAACCAACCAGGGCCACTATATGTTGTCTGCCAGACCCCTCCAGTTCCTGCCACAGAAGAAGCAATTTGGACACAGCAGCAGTGGCTGTAGGAGCATTTCACACCAAGACATGTAGAAGTGCATACACTTGTATGTCTAAAAAGTACCAGTAAGGATAAATGCCCATTAACAGCTGCTCTTTTTAAAAGAATGCATCCTCCTGGAGTAGCACTGGGGGAACTGGAGGCCCCATTTCCACTTTTTCCTCTTGGCCACTTGATCCTTAGCTTTGTTGTAGTTATTGAATTAACCATGACCAAAGGTTCTCCTTCTGATTTTATATTCAAGATGCAGTCACAGAGGAATAAATCTGGCTTAGCTGTATGAGGGTGGAAGTGGGAGAGGTTCCACTCTTTGCTCATATTATGTAAATCTTTATGTAATACATGAATGTAAAGGTATGGCTTCCTTTAGTGTGTGCGTGCGTGTATGTGCGTGCATGTGTGGTCTGTCTATTTAGATTCCCCTCATCTCCATAAGCCATTTTATCACTTGACTGAGATCAAACAGAACTCATTTATGAGAGGTAGGGTTTTTGTTTTGTTTTTACACCGTAACTATGCAATGAAGATTGATTGCTCTGTCTATGGAATGGTGAATCTGTTCCTGGTTTTAATCTAAACATTAAAAGAGCTATTCAAGAAGAATAACCCATTTTGGGGATAGGACTCATCCTCTTGGATAGCATTTTAAAGTTTTAAGAGAGTACTCACCTCCCAACTGAAATTCACTGTAGTTAAGCCTCTTGTATCAGCTCTGACCTCTCCTTGATAGAATCAGCCTGGCTACAGTCATCAATATCCTAGATATTAGACTTTTTCTGAATATTTGGGAATTGAAAAGCAACATGGCAGAGGGTTGGATTGGATGGCACTTGTGTTCTCTTTCATCTGTATGAGTCTATGGTTCTGTGATTTAGTCTAAACTTTGGCCATTCTCTAGTTGGCATCCTATTAGTGACATACACAAGCATACGTCTACCTTACTGATATGTTGTTGTTGTTTTTTGGTTGCTGTGAAAGTTGGAATTCCCTTCCTCCCTCTGAAATGACCAAAGTCACACACCCTTCCAGACTCACCACATCACTGGGATTGCTTCCTAGGCAACCATTCTGTTGATGGTGGAGAGTGATGGAGATTAGACAGATGCTTGGCATAGCCAGACACAGACAGCTGACATCATCTACTGAGACTTCTGGAGGAACCAAGCACATCTTGTTGGAAAATGTGTTGAGTTTGCCTCTGGCTATGGAACATAGCCAGACATGTCTCTGATTCCCCTTCATCATTGTTCACTAGCCACATTTATTCTTTTTCAAAAATAGGTTTGTTATTTTTACAATATGCCAGTATAATGTTCTTAATATATTTAGCCTCTCTGGGAATGTTTTGCAAAGTTTTCAGTTAGTTTTGATTGTTTCGAAGAATAAAGCAGCGGGGCAAACTCCTTCAACCTGAGGTCAGATTGTAGGACTCTTGTGCAAATACAGGTCACCGCTGTAACCATCCCCCACTACTGTCAAGGCGGAGCAATGGCATTATTGTCATTGCACTGGGTCTTAAAAAGTTCCTGTTTGAACCTTGAAACCAAGAGCTGATATTGCTCTGTTTTGGCCTCACATAACCTGAACAAAAGTGCTGATGATTGATGACTAGAGAAAGCTGAAACAGCTCTAATTTTAAGGACATACAATTCTCTCAGATTCAATGATATAGCTGGGTTAGTTTGTAGAATCAGTATGTAGAGAGATCATGTAGTATCTTTGACACTGAAAGAAAGAAGTTGGCAACATGAGCTTTCATAAAGTTAAGTCTACTTTCTCAGCCTGCTCCAAATGCATCTGAGGAAGTAGACTTAAGTTTACAAAGGCTCATGCTGCCAACTTCTTTCTTTCAGTTAGTGTCAAAGGTGCTACAAGATCTCTCTACATATGATTCTCAATTCTTCTACAAGCATCCCCAGTTTCCCTAATTTTCTACTAGACAGATATCACCCATGCTGCATGCCTATAACTTGAAATGTTCAGCACTGACAAAAACCAAGTCTTCTTTTGGAGGCATGTCGAATCCTTTTCCGTTAGTGTGCAGAGCAAGCATATATGCACCTGAGAGCAGCATGATGCTGATGCAAAGCACAATGCTAAGGGTAGAGCATTCAGAATTCCCATCCCCTGAGCCCTGAAAGCTTGCTGTTCTCATCCCCATAATACCCAGTCTGTCTGTGCGTGCAGATTGCATGCACATTACTATGAGCAATATATACACTTGCAGGCGGCAGCTCAGCCAGGTGAACCAAAATTAAAAACCTCCCTCTGGCAAAGCTATTAGAAGCTGTGCCAAGCCTGGCTCAGCTGGAAACAGCTTTCCTCCTATATCTTATGGAGTTTCATATGAATTGTTTTCTCTTCCAGGAGGCTGTAAATTCTCTGGGTCAGCAGATAAAATTGGAAGGGGGAAGGAAAAAAAATCAACCTCAAATGAAAGACATTTATTCTTTGCTAAAACGAGCTCCCAGCATTTTTATTGAAATCAGATGCCATATATGGTTGACTTCAAGGATGTGTTTCAAGAGCCAAAAGGATACTGCAATAACTCTGCTGAGCACAAACACACAGCATTCCCACCCAAAAAGCCAAAATGAGAGAAAGTTGATTCAAGGGTTAGATGTCACTTTACGGGTTGTGAATAGGTAGGAGTGGGATATGGCATTCTTCTTCACTGTACCTTGGATTGGCCTGCCCTTGTTTTTATGGATCAGTTTTAGAGGGGTTGGTGTTTCCCACCCACATTTTCTTCTCCTTTTTTGTAACTGACTCTTTATAATCATGATCTGATGCCCCTTTCATTTATCATCTGATCCTGACCTCCAGAAAGTCTGTTGCAGTAGTGAGCAACATGCCATAATAAGAGAAAAGCCTGTTTTTCAATGCTTTTAGCAATGTGACCTTAGGTATTGATTTATAGCCTGCTGCAGTGCTTCAGTGCAAAAAGGGAACTGTGGTAATTAAGTTAGTATCTGCACTTTCTAAAATACTGCTGAATTGCAACAAAGAGAGACCCTTTATTTTTCCCTGCTGTCTTTCACTGAATGCAAATACAGGCACTGACCCCTGACCCTGCACTGTTTTCCTCAGCTGCAGCTGTGATTTTTCTTCTCTTTATGCCTTTAGGTACTGATGGATTCAGTAAAATTCATTTGTTTTGTCTCCCAGCTTTCTTCCCTAAAAAATGGCACTGAAAGAGTTTTATACCTGGAACTGAATTAACAGTGACCCTTAGTTTAATTTTGTGTTAAGAGGAAAGTAATAGTAATGTAAAAGAAAACATAGAAATGTTGCTGAGGAAATTAATCCCCCCCCCCCCCCGCTTAAGAAAGTATTTCTGCATGGAAAACTTCCCAGTTTGGCAAGGTGTATTGTTTCTTTTCTTCCTCCCTAGTGATAATCTTTGTAAAAGAGATATAACAAAGCAAACACAATGAGAAGTCTGTTTTGTATTCCATTAGACTCATTAAGCAAAACAAGGCTACAAAAGGTAATGGCAATAAAAAATCAAGTATCTTGGGGTAAACATGTAAATGACATGCTAATATATGCAGATTAGCACACTATGTTCAGTGACCGTAAAACTCCTACTAAATGCAGCTAATTAAAGATAGGTAAGATGTTGCCTGGTGTTATGCAAAATCCAGTATATTACTGCAATTATAAGAAGTGTGTCTGGAGAATCTTGCTTTATATCTGACATTCCAAATAACTTTCTCTTCCCTTTGAAATTTTTCCACTGCCCTGAAAGCAATCACCTCTCTTCTTCTTTTCTCGGTGATTCAGCCTAAGTGAACTGTAAAATTTAATGATGAAACAATGGAACTCATTTTAAACACTATTAAATGCTGTGCAACTGAGATCAGGAAGTGTTGGATATGAACTAGAAGCTAAGATCAGCTATAAAGACAATTCCTGAATTAAAACTTCATTTATTTCTTACCTGGGTCATCTCAATCAATTATTATGATGGGACACAAATTTTGGATCTACATGATGGCCTATTTTTAGGAGTGATTAAAATATGACAGCATTAGAAACATGGCACTCTTCTCTTCTTAAGAGCACAGTATAACATATTTATTTGTACAATGCTTCTGCATATTTTAAATGCTATGTAGTGTTAAATGCTGTTTCTGCCTGGAGCCTTCAGGAATTGTCTGGGTTAAAAATCTCAGTAAATGAATGGATCCATTGTGTGGCCTCAGAACTGAGTAAAACAGGATGTGTCAGTTTTTGGTATGAGTAAAAGCTATTTGGTGGCCTTTAAAGGCATTTTCCTTAAAGGTTTTCTGTAAAATCTTTTCTTACTTGAAGGCCAAACTGCAGAATAACGCAAATTAGACAAGACTTTCTCTTCCTTAAGTATTCAGAGATGTTCATGTGACAGCAGAGTAAAATTAGTCACAGTTAATTACTCAATTATATATTTTTTTCCTTGGAATTACAGGCGGGTTATAGACCGCCGCTTTGAGGCAGTCTGCCGCCGCCGCCGTTTGCTCCGTAAGGGAGCCGTCACAGCCACACCACGCGGCTCCCTTACGGAGCAAAAAAGAAGCTCCAAGATGGAGCTTCTTTCTGAGGTGCCTCTTTGACGTCGTGAGGCGCCAGGGGCGCATCCGCGACGTCACAGGCGCCGCGACACGTTCGGACGCACAGCGTCCGATACGTAAAGATGGCGCTGGCCATGTGGAATGGCCGGCGCCATATTGTATGGACAGAGTCCGTATTAGACCCAGGGGCGTCTAGAAGAGACGCCCCTTTTTTAAAATGGGACATCCTGCAGACGTCCCAAGTGCCGGTTTGTAACCGGCCATGGTTTGCTTCAATATTTTCACAAATGTTGAGGAACCTGGTGGATTTCATCTGGTTCATTCTGTAATTCTGAGCCTATAACCTAGAGGTGGGAATTGTGCTGCATTCCATTGGCTACACCATCTAGAGCTGCTGGGCATTACAATGCAACATCATCTGGAAATCCACAGGATTTCCTTGTCTGTTGTAACAACAACAACAACAAAAGATGCAATTTTTACCAAACAGTTTTAGAATACAGTACAAGTTCTGTAATGAAAACCCTCCTTATTATCTTCTTTACTATCCTACTGGCATGATACATATGCTAAAATAGCCTTGAGGTGAAAACTTTTGGTTGATGGTCAACCATAGTTGAAGTGAAATCTGTTGAGTTCACAGAGGTTGCTACATTTTAACCCGACAAATCATGGACAACCAGGGTCATTCATGGAGGAAAGAAGTGAGGATCAAAGGCTGCTATGGTGACTGAAATCAGGGTTGGCGGTCATTTGCACAATGTCAGTAAAAGGAGACACAGGTTTGCATAATATTTGCATGTGATAGTAATTTATGTGTATAGTTTTAAATTGAGAAATGATCATTATAATTTAAATAAAGTACAATACACCTTGAGAGCCAGTGTGGTGTAGAGGTTTGAGCACTGGACTATGACTCTGGAGACCACAGTTCAAACCCCCATTAGGCCATAGAAACCCACTGAGTGACCTTGGACAAGTCAGCCTCTCTTCACCTCAGATGAAGACAAAGGCAGTCCCCCTTCTGAACAAATTTTGCAAAGAAAACCCAATAATAGTGCCACCTTAGGGTTGGCAGAAGTTGACAATTACTTGGAGGCACACAACAACAACAAAAACACACCTCACCATTGTGGAGAAGACTTGGACCATGTGGCCTGCTCAGTTTGCTGTAGACAGCAACATCCAGGCCTAGGAAATTAACAGGGGCCTGGACTATGAAACCTTCACAAGAGCAAGACTAGGTGACTCCCAGGTTACCCAACCTCACTCCTGCCATTTTTGTTCCCTGGGCATGTCAAAAATTGTTTGTAGAGGACTGCACATGGCTTATCATGGTACTGCAAGCCTCTAGGAGTGAAATTGGCTATTTTGGGGCCATTTTCACAATCCCACCTGTTTTAGGCTCAGGGGTTTCTTTTTCTTTTTCAAAATGGCCTTAGGGGAGCTTCATGAGATTTGTGGGCCACACATTCCCTTACCCCACTGATACAGTGGTTGTCATCTAATAGAGAAGTGTTCCCTGACATTATAAATAACAAATGTTAGTTCTGAGAGCTGCCATATCTCAGTTATGGAGCACGTGTTTTCTATGCATGTGGTCCAATCAATCAATCAATCAATCAATCAATCAATTTGCATATGGTTCTATTGTTATTTCCTGGCATATTTTGGTAGGGCTAGGAGAAAATCCTGCCTGAAGCACTGGAGAGCCACTGCCATTTAGTGTTAATAGTAAGATATTAGATGGACCAAGGTTCCACTATAAGGCAGCTTTTTAAGTTGACTGGCATAGCCTGGTTTATACAGAACAATTGTAGATTCCATAGTCAATATGGCAAGCAAACAATATGGAACCATATGTTAGGTTCCTAGAAAAAAGCTGCGGAAGAGATTGAAAAATGTTGCATAAAAAACTGTTACAAACATCAGACTAAAACATTTAAATAATATATAAATCATGTTTCAAAATATTCCTGCTATTTATCTTTATTACTAAAAAGTCAGTTCCTCCCCCTCAAGCTCATTTTAGGAAGAGAAAAATTATTGTATATACTTGACTATAGGTCAATCTCATGAATAAGTCAAGGACAGGTTTAGGGGCCAAAATTATGGATTTTTATATGATCCGTGATAAGTCGAGGGTAAAACTTAGCAGCATGTAACAAAGGATGTAAAGGATGAAGCAAAGAAAAATGATGCTAAAGAACTTAATTTTTTTTGACAAGCATAACTGTTGAGCTCCTCCTAAAGGATTGATAAGATAGTAAGGGTGTTGATGCTTCTTTTAGGTGCTCTGAGAAGGGATTAAGCTCTCACCTTTCACCAGGGGATGGATCCTTTTTTGATAAAAGTACAGGACTTACATTGACCCATGGATAAGTCAACCCAGGTTTTTGAGGTCAATTTTTTGACTAAAGTTTCTAGACTTATACATGAGGATATACAGTAGACTGGTTTGGAGACAAACACAAATATAGATGGATAAGCAGTTTTGCTCTTTACTACTGCAAAGATATCTTGAAATGTGAACAGCAAGATGAAGATGAAGGAGAAGGTTCAAGTTACTACAAATTTTTCTATTCTTTTCTATTCTATTTGAACTTTTATAGACCATAGACTATCCTATTGTAGAATATTCTGTTATAGAACACTCTGCTACAGAAGTCATGAAACTCATGGGCCATGTATATACTACCTGCCTGAAAGAAGAAAAAGCCCTCCCTTCAGCCACCATCTTGGGGGGGGGG